>NW_016107355.1:8709529-8742834 GCF_001604975.1 Cebus imitator
ATAGATCTTATGTGCTTCACTAATACTGCTGGTTAAAGAAGGGCAATGAGTAGCTTGATTTCTCACTCTGGGATTCTGGAGTTGCTAAGTTATCAAAAGGGCATTGATTAAAATTTAAATCTAAATTGAGGTCAAACTACAAAATAAGAAAGCAATCTGGATTTAAGTCTCCTGAAGATAGCAAATAGAGATTTAATTTCTGTTTCTTTACTCAATAAGGGTTCGGAATAGATATGAAATTGTTCTTGCAAATTGCAGTCATGCAATTTACAAAATAATTACAAATCTGAAGTGCAAAGTACATGAAATTAGGTTAGTGGTCTTTTATACTCTCTTCTTATTGGGAAACCCTAAACTATTATTTTGCAGATAAATTCAATTCCAGTACTATATAATCTGAAATATTCTACAGAAGCAAATTTTGATGTAAAATGGCCAAAGCACATTCAAAACAATTCAAAACATAGGCTAATATTATTTTACTGTTAAAAGGAATTGCTTTGCTTTTTTTCTTTGAAAATTTAAGTTATTCACAGTTAAGGAATAGTATAGAAAACTGAAATAAAATTTAGATTATAGATTTAGTATTACATATCCTGATATTTTTCTTAACATTTGATTTCCTGTTGTTTCAGTGACCTATACTTTTCAAAAAAAATATTTCCCAAAAAATAAGACACTATTCTCTTTACTCTTTATTTAAGATTAAGGACTTCCTGCTGAGGCTAATATTGAAAGAAATTCTGAAAACATAAGAAAAGAGAGACATGGTTTCTTTAGAAGTGTGAGAAATCTTTAAAAACATGGTAGACTCTAATGAAGCCATTTACCTTCTCACTTGTTAAAATATCAGTTTTGCTTCGTTTTGAGATAGAAAATCTGAGATCACATATTCACTGGGAATAATGTACCCTTTTTTTCAGAGACTCATCTGATTTAAGGAAGACCTTGGGGCCCAAGTTTCTTCATATGTAAGATGAAGTTCATTAGATTATCCATCTAGCTCTGGTGTCTTAATTTTCCTAAGAATGCTAAGTGAAAAATAAGCCAATGTCTTCTAAAAGAAAATATTTATGGAAGATACTTCTAATAATTTTTCTTCCTCTATTTCCACCAGAATAATTGTAGAATGACTTAAAAGCCACACTGTAATTGCTGCTACTGAGCTGGTTGTTACCTGATTAATTTCAGGCTATTGCATTCCACACTGAAACTTCAAAATTCCACAGCCATCATCAAACAATTCCCTATAGTGCTAGCAGTGTACATTTGAAATTTGGGAAAACACTAGGGATTATAGCCCACCTGGAATAATCTAATAGTAGTTGCCAGGGTAAAAAGGTAACCTAAACAACTTCTTAAGTGTCTAATTTCCATGACGCCCTAAATGCACTGCCCTTTTAAATTGCCAAAGTTTACTTTATCCACAATCTCTAGTGCTTGATATCATTATTGTTCTTTACATACGTGTATTCATTTCAAGACTACCACAGCTCTTGCTGTTATAAAATGTCATTTCTTACTCTGATGCTGATTTTGTCTGTCAGATTTCCCTAACTCTCCAGTGCATCTAATAACTTAAAGTTCAGTGGAGGAAATTATTCTCCATGAAGTTCTAATAGCTGTTTCAGCAATGAAAGACATTTATACATGCATTTCAAATTGTGAAGATGGGAAGGCAGTGTGGTTGTATGCTCTCAGTTGTTGAGCAATGTATGTTTTTTCCAGCTGGTTTTATTCTGCTTTAAATTAGACATTTCAATGTGATTAGGAGTTCTCGGATAAAAGCTAGGGAAAACATCTCAAAAGACATAGAAGTGATCTTCTTTGCTTCCTTTCTTCTTCCTGAGGCTCATTATACTTATCCTATCTCAATGCTTTTTAATTAGTGGAAGATAGTGGAAGAAATAGGCAAGTTTATTGTCTTGGCTATTTAAATAATGTTTTTGGTCACGACAATAACGTGTTGCTAACATTTAATGAAAAAGTTATAGGAATTCTGCCTGTTTTGTAATGCAGAGTGTGATCCTAATTCAAATAAATGCTTTCGCATTGTTTTAATTTTTGTGCTTCTCTTTGAAAAGCTCCTTTGGACATTCACATTGATGAAAACTCAGATTGTGATTATCTGAGCCTAGAACCTTACTCCTCATGTATACACATACATAAGTACTAGGTATTTTTGAAAGACATAATATATACTGAATATTCCAGGACTGCATGTACCATAGGAAGAGCAGAATAAATTAACTTTTCAAAAATGTTATCAAGAGTTATTTACTATTTTGGAAAGTCCGATGGCAATGTCATTGGTGGGATTGAATCGCCAATTTGACACATGTCCATATCAATCTACATTTATAACTGACACATTAACTCTTATTTAAAAATGTCAAAAAGAGTCATAATATTTATTAAATGTTTTCTTGCTTTTCTTAAATACAAACTATTCTCTATAAGTAAGTAAATACATTTGACTGTTTCACTATCATCTCTAGTGTTGTGTCAAGTATTTGCATAGAGAATCACAAATTATATTATTATGAAAAATTTTAAACAATTTCACTTATGATAATAGAAAGTTTTACTGATTTGAAAATAAATTATATATAATTAAAAAATGTTATTAATTTTATTTTAATATAGTAAAATCTACAGTGACATAAAATATTTACTATAAATAAAAATATTAGTTCTGAAAAGTTAGAGAATAATATCTTTAATTTTTGAACTTATATATGCATTTTTATCTGGAAATAATAAAATAAAATAACAATAATCTTTTACATGAGAGTTTGCATTCTCAAACATTTTTATAAAAAAGAGTATATAGAATAATATATATAGAATAATTTGAGGGAATATATTGGGTGAAATATGGTGTTAGAAACTAAATACATGCGTAGTTTAAAAAGCATAGTTACCCTCAGGAAATGTGTGCATTTCCTGAGATCTTCTGCTAGTAACCTGAAAGATGATCTATAGCAGGGCCTCTGCCTTCCTAGTTTCTTGCTGTTAAGTGTTTCCATGAAGTTGCATTATAGAGAGGGTGGGTGTAGTGCTCCCTCTCAGGTTATTAATTTTGTATAAAAACATTAAACTGTTTACATTTTAGTCTCATTATTAAATGTTGACCATATATCACCAGAGTTAGAAGTCAAAACATATAATATTCTCAGATCTCTTACAGTTTCAGATTGAACACACGACTTCTCTTTAAATTGTACATAATACAATTTTGAATTAAAAAAAGGGAAAACAAAAACAGAAGCTAACCTCATAAACCTTATATTATAGTCTTTAGTACGAGTCTTGACTTTCTTTTCGTTGCTGTTGTTTTGTTTTTTGAGACAGAGTCTCATTTTGTCTCCCAGGCCAGAATGTAGTGGCAACTCACAGCTCACTACAGTCTTGATCTCCCGCACACCACCCAACTCAGCTAATTTTTAAATTTGATGTAGAGGTGTAGCCTCACTGTGTTACTCAGGCTGGTCTCAAACTCCTGGGCTGAAGTGATCCTCCTTCTTTGGCCTCTCAAAGTGCTAGAATTACAGGCATAAGCTACCTTGCCCCATCTTCTAGTCTTGACTTTCCAGTTTAATTGTAAGCAGTGATCTTTGGCAATTCATCCCTCCATGTCCAACAAGTTTAATGTGCACGTACCTTCTTTATCTTTTTTTGCAGATAGGAGCAAATGACAAATGAATGCAAAAATGCTTTTTAAACATAACGTGCTATACAAACATGTCAAAGCCTTTCTTGATTTCAGAATAGGGTAGAATAAGTTGTACATGTTTCTTTGGAAATAATCTACTTGTTGGACTCCTCTTAGTATTTCTATTTTATCTTTACTAAAAGCATCCTAGAGACTTCCAAGCAGAAAGAACAATTCACCTTCAACTGAGATTCAAAGGAAAATGAAACTAACCTTAACTAAATAAAATAAAAAAGTAGCCAAGATCATCAGACAGGAAGCTATGGAATTTAAAGGGAAAGAGAGATGTAACCCATTAATTTTATAGGTAATTTTACTCTTATTTACATGTTAAGGCAACCGGAAAAAAATCTGAAACCTGTTAGACAAAATTTACTCTCCCAGACTCTTTTCTAGTGAGTTCCAATCACCCAAGGAAAAACTAAAATGTGTTTTAAAAAGGCTGATGATGAGAACTCAAAGTAATTAAAATAATATAGATGGGTTAATAGATAAAGGTAATTAAAATTAGAATATGAAAGACATAAGAAGAACAGTTCTTTAAAAAATTTGATTTTACACAGATTGTGTCATACCCTAGCAATCTATTTGTCTTATAGAAACTAAAAGAAGAGTGTCTCCTCATTCTTTTTTATCATAAGAATAATTTGAAAATACTGTAATGTAGTTCATTATAAGATTTAAATAAAATTATACCACCAACATTTTCTTATATATATATAAATATTTTTTATTGTACTTTAGGATCTGGGATACATGTGCAGATCATGCAGTATTGTTGCATAGGTACATACATGGAAATGTGGTTTGCTGCCTCCATCCCCACGTCACCTATATCTGGCATTTCTCCCCATGTTATGCTTCCCCAGCCTCCCTACCCCCACTGTCCCTCCCCTAGTTCCCCCAACAGACCCCAGTGTGTGTTGCTCCCTTCCCAGTGTCCATGTGTTCTCATGGTTCAACACCCACCTATGAGTCAGAACATGTGGTGTTTGATTTTCTGTTCTTGTGTCAGTTTGCAGAGAATGATGGTTTCCAGATTCATTCATGTCCTTACAAAGGATACAAACTCATTGTTTTTTTATGGCTGCATAGTATTCCATGATGTATATGTGCTAGATTTTTCTTGTCCAGTCTATAATTGATGGGCATTTGGGTTGGTTCCAGGTCTTTGCTATTGTAAAAAGTGCTGCAATGAACATAAGTGTGCAAGTGTCTTTATAATAGAACAATTTATAATCCTTTGGATATATACAAAGTAATGGGATTACTGGGTCAAATGGAATTTCTATTTCTAGGTCCTTGAGGAATCGCCACACTGTCTTCAACAATGGTTGAACTAATTTACACTCCCACCAACAGTGTAAAAGTGTTCCTATTTCTCCACATCCTCTCCAGCATCTGTTGTCTCCAGATTTTTTAATGATCACCACTCTAACTGGTGTGAGATGTTCTCTCAATGTGGTTTTGAATTGCACTCCTCTAATGACCAGTGATAATGAGCATTTTTTCATATATTTGTTGGCCTCATATATATCTTCTTTTATAAAGTGTGTGTTCATATCCTTTGGCCACCTTTGAATGGGCTTGTTTATCTTTTTCTTGTAAATCTGTTTTAGTTCTTTGCAGATTCTGGATATTAGCCCTTTGTCAGATGGGTAGATTGCAAAAATTTTTTCCCATTCTGTTGGTTGCCGGTTCACTCTAATGACTGTTTCTTTTGCTGTGCAGAAGCTCTGGAGTTTGATTAGATCCCATTTGTCTCTTTTGGCTTTTGTTACCAATGCTTTTGGTGTTTTAGTCATGAAGTCCTTGCCTATGCCTATGTCCTGAATGGTTTTGCCTAAGTTTTCCTCTAGGGTTTTTATGGTGTTAGGTCTTACATGTAAGTTTTGAGTTTCCAATAATAACATTAAATAAAGTACAACACAAAAGGTAAGATAGAAACTAAACAACAAAGCATTGAATAAAATACAGGCTCAAAATTACTTGGTGTTATTGTAGCAAACATAAATTCTAAATTTCATTAATGAAAGTTGAAAGAGTGCAAATTACATGCTTAAAATAAAATTATGTAAGATAAGAGAAACAATAGGCAGCATTTGTGTAATAAAACTTTGATCTGCTATAAGAAACAAATGGATAGAAATAATACAGGCAAATTAAAATTAACATCAAAACTATAAAGCAAGATAAATATCAAAATATAACTGACAAACATCAATTAATACAGATAAAACTGAACATAAGTTTGAAGTTAACTCAGCTAAGCCTCCTATTTCAAGGTCAGAGCTCTGAGTATTGGGATGGGGTGTGTGAATAGATGCAGTTGAGATCCTTCAATTTCTAGATTCTTATGAACCATCTGGGCCTACCACAGCAGCCATTCCCTAGTATTAAGAGATGGTACCACCCATCTTGTTCAAAGACCAGGCAGGAGCCTCATGCAAGGAAAGTGCCTTGGAAGATAATACTTGCTCCACTTAGGCTCTGCCTCCTTCCTCCCACCTGACAACCAAGAAAAAAACAAAGAAACAGATTTCCACATAGCTGAACTGTGTAAGTGCAGGTCTGGCTAAGGGGAGTTATGGACCATGCACCAAAGAAACTGCAGGACCTGGTTAATAGGTACCTACCCAGAATTTGAGAGAGTATACATGGGATTGAATTCTGAGAGTGTTAAATGAAGGTGGATGAAACATAAAGTCAGAGAACATAGAGGATATACCATATATGATTTAACATGTGGCAAGTATTTGAGGAAAATGTGCTTACATGTTTATGGGATGACTCTTGGAAACCTGGAAACAAATGCTGGCCATAAGTGACATTAAAATGTCAGAATTGCCATGCACAGAGTGGAGTGGATATACTACATAAGGCCAGAGCAACTGCTAACCAACTCTGTTCCATGGGAGAGCCCAGAGGTACTCCATTTATCAAGAGGATAAAGAATATACTGGTGAGAGGGTGGCCTACTAAACTACTAAGTCAGTGCTATATGTTCTAAGTTTTGTAATGGAAACATTCCCCCAAGGGACCAGATTTCTGTTCTGGTTACTACTGCTCCAAAATATATTATCAATGGCTTAAACAATTATTTTATTCTGCTCATAGAGAGAGGTGCTCTAGTTTATACTCCGTGATGTCTAGGACCTCAGATGGGAAGACTCAAAGACTGGGAATACCTCAAAAGCTGGGTACTGGAGTTATATAAAAGCTTATTCACTTATATGCCTGGAGACAGAGCTAGGATGATATGAAGATTAGGATTTCTGTGCCTCTATGCATGGAATTTACATGTAGCTTAACATCTCACAATATGGCAACTTCAGACTAGTCAGTATTTTTACATGGTAGTTGAGGACTGCTGGGATAAGTGCTTCAGTGGTTAGGCCTGAAGCGTATCACCTTTCTGACCTAGATTTAGAAGTCATGCTTCATTCCTTTCGGTGCATTCTCTCGGTTATTAGTTAGTCATGATCTGCTCAGAATCGTAGCCCTCATCTCTCAGTGGACAGAGAGTCAAAGTCAGATTTTAGAGAAGCATGTGGAATGACAGATATCATTGTCTTCATTTTTGAACAAATAATCCTACCACAGATTGACATCAGCATCACTGAGAAGCTCAGTGATGTCTGCCCTTATCTAGGCTAGGACGGATAGTAAGATGTGCTGTCACAGAACTGGCCTTTATTCTGGCAATACTGATAATAAGATTTTAAAATAATAAAGGCCGGGTGTTTATAAATATCATGATCAGTGATGAGATTGGAGTGGCAGCCAAGGGGGCCCAATCTTTGGAGAAGTATAGAGATAGTATTCCTGGACACACGAGTGAAGGGCAGTCAACAAGTTGACTACTTCATTCATGTCATGCAAAGAAATCAAGGAGGAATAAGCAGAAGACTGAGGGTAATCGCCCCAGTAAAAAGTCATGATTCCTTCCACAGTTTCTGTACCTGAGCCAACGTTCAGAGCTGGAATCCATTAACTGAAGGAGAAGTCAAATTCCTATAAGGAGGGAACTTGCAACACTGCAGCAAGAGTATTCAGTAGTAACTCCCCAGTCTTCCCTAAAGTGATTTATAAACATTAACTTATGTAACTGTGCATTGCAAAGAGAGAAATACCCAGAGCTTTAGAGGATTACTGGAAAAAAGGTCTGACAATATTTGCACTCAGGGACACAAAGTCCCAACATGGCCCTCCTGTTAGAATGGTGGCCAGGGAATAAAAGGAATCCTGGCCCAGGTCCTGCTCACAGTGGAGCCACCGTGTTCACAGACATACCATGTGGTCATTTTTACAATGTCTAATGGAATGCACATCTTTGGTAGTTGACGAGATTCTCAATTGTTTTACCTGGGGTAAGAGCTGTTATAGAGGGGAAGGCCTCTGAAACTGCCTCCTCCTCTCTAAGACAGTAAACCAATATTGCATCTTGGAGTGAAAGGCAGAAGTAAATGCCACAGAATGCAGGGTGGTGTCTATTCTATTCTCATTTAATTAACCAGTCTGGCCTTTATAGAAACGTGATAGGTCATGATGGAGGACAACGGAATTCCATGAACTTAATCAGACAGTATCCTCAAATGCAGCTATGCTGAATGTGGTATCTTTGCTAATGCAGATTAACAAAGATTCTGGCATATGATATGCTGTCACTGATTTGATGAATGCCTTCTTTTCCATCCCTATCAGAAAAGAGGATCACAAGTTGTTTGCATTTATTTGGGGCAAACAATATTATACATTTTCTGCATGGCCCCAGGTCTATGTTTTATTTCCTGGTATCTGCCATACTATGTTCGAAAGGGACCCAGACTGGACACTCTGTGGTATATCACGTTGGTCCTGTCTATTGGGGACATCATGTCAATATAGTTAGATGGGTGCAAAATGTGTGCACTGTGTTAAAACACATGGATTCTGCAGGATGGAAGGTAAACTCTATTCAGAGACCTGTCATGTCAGTGAAAAGCTTAGGGAGGGCAGTGGTCTGGGGAATGCCAGTACATCTATTACCTCACACAAGAAACGTAATTGCTTTTCTTTAAAAAAAAAAAAAAAAAGAGAGAGAAATTCTTGGTAGAACTTTTCAGGTTCTGGAGAAAGCATATCTTATGCTTGGAAGTATTCGTCTAACCCATATGCTAGGTGATGTGAAAGGCTGAGGCTTAGAGTAGGGCCTATAGCAAAAAAGAGCTCAGCAACAGGCCCAGGGAGCAGCAGCAAACTATATTTTATTCAGAAAGCAGCAAGTGAAATGGTCCTTTGTAGAGATCTAACCATGGAACATCAAGTGACCAGTTTCATGTAGCCAGAAATGACCACCTTGAGCAGAATTATGCTGACCAACCTAGTCATAAGGTCAATCAGGCCAAGCAGTAATCCAGTATAAGAAGGAGGTGAGGCTGGTCACGGCGGCTCATGTCTGTAATCCCAGCACTTTGGGAGGCTGAGGCAGGCGGATCACCTGAGGTCTGGAGTTAGAGACCAGCCTGATCAACATGGAAAAACCCCAACTCTAACAATACAAAATTAGTGGGGCATGGTGGCGCATACCTGTAATCTCAGCTATTTGGGAGGGTGAGGCAGGAGAATCACTTGAATCCGGGAGGCAGAGGTTGTGGTGAGCTGAGATCACGCCTTGCACTCCAGCCTGGGCAACAAGATAAATAAATAAATAAATAAATGACCATTAAGGACATAGGCGTAGGCAAGGCCTTCATGACCAAAACGCCAAAAGCATTGGCAACAAAAGCCAAAATAGACAAATGGGACCTAATCAAACTCCCCAGCTTCTACATGACAAAAGAAACAGTCATTAGAGTAAATCAGCAACCAACAGAATGGGAAAAAATTTTTGCAGTTTAGCCATCTGAAAAAGGGCTGATATCCAGAATTTACAAAGAACTAAAACAGATTTACAAGATAAAAGAAAACAAGCCCATTCAAAAGTGGCCAAAGGATATGAACAGATACTTTACAAAAGAAGGCATACATGAGGCCAACAAGCATATGAAAAAATGCTCATCATCACTGGTCATCAGAGAAATGCAAATCAAAACTACATTGAGATACCATCTCACGCCAGTTAGAATGGTGATCATTAAAAAATCTGGAGACAACAGATGCTGGAGAGGATGTGGAGAAACAGGAACACTTTTACACTGTTGGTGGGAGTGTAAATTAGTTCAACCATTGTGGAAGACAGTGTGGCGCTTCCTCAAGGACCTAGAAATAGAAATTCCACTTGACCCAGCAATCCCGTTACTGGGTATATATCCAAAGGATTATAAATCGTTCTACTATAAGGACACATGCACATGAATGTTCATTGCAGCACTGTTTACAATAGCAAAGACCTGAAAACAACCCAAATGCCCATCGATGATAGACTGGACAGGGAAAATGTGGCACATATACACCATGGAATATTATGCAGCCATAAAAAACAATGAGTTCGTGTCCTTTGTAGGGACATGGATGAACCTGGAAACCATCATTCTCAGCAAACTGACACAAGAGCAGAAAATCAAACACTGCATGTTCTCACTCATAGGCGGATGTTGAACAATGAGAACACATGGACACAGGGAGGGGAGCACTACACACTGGGGTCTGTTGGGGGGAAATAGGGGAAGGACAGCAGGGAGAGGGGAGTTGGGGAGAGATAGCATGGGGAGAAGTGCTAGATGTGGGTGATGGGGAGGAAGGCAGCAGATCACACTGCCACGTGTGTGCCTAAGCAACAATCTTGCATGTTCTTCACATGTACCCCAAAACCTAAAATGCAATAAAATTAAAGAAAAAAAAAGAAATATAAAAGAAAAATAAATAAATAAAGGAAGGAAGGAAGGAAGGAAGGAAGGAAGAAAATGATTCCGCAAGTCCTAGGCACAAGCAGGATCAGATGCCCCAAGCAATCTACTCAAGAGGTGGTGCAAATCCTCCTTACCATCTCACCTACCACCTCTTGCCCCTGGATTCAAGTAGAGGCTCAAGTCCTTCTGACCATCTGATAGAGAAGGAAAAAAGCAGGCTTACTTATTGAATCAGTTTTCTGAGTATATTAGTGAGAGCTGAAGATGAGCTGTGGGCAGCACATTCAGGACTGATCTTGACTAAAAGTGGTGAGGGGGAATTTTCCCACTTCTCAGAGTTCTGAGTGGTATATTTAGTCATCTACTTAGTATGAATATAAAAATAAAACAGAAAAGAAAATATAGGGGCTCATGGATGCTGATACTGATCAAACAGGGGTCTGCAAAAGAAAAAATTGGAAGATATGGGCTTAGGAAGTCTGGGGAAAAGGCACGAGAATGAATCTACAGGAAGAGATGCAGTAAGAAGTTCTTGTCCTAACAATGTTCTTTAACTGGTATCAGATGTAAACACCCACTAGAAAGCCCCTGTCACTGAAGAGCTATTAAACAAGGAAGTAAACAGTCATTTGAACCCAGCTAGTTTCTTCCATTGACTACCCCAGTGCTGACAGACTGAATATTTGGAGTCTTATGGAAGTGGAGATTGAGTTTACTAATGGGCCTGATAGCTTGAACTACCACTCACTAAGTATGACCTAGCTGTTGTCCCTGCTGAATGTCCAGTTTGCCAGCAATAGAGATCAGCACTGAGCCCCTATTTGGTATTATCTAAGACCAACCTCCCACTTCATGCAAAGTGACTTATTGGACACTTTCACCCTGACAGGGAAGCAAGTCGTTTTAATTGGATTGACACTATGAGTCTGCATTTTTGCACACAGGGCCTTGGCCAGCAGCAGTATTAGAGAGCTTGTAGATTCTTTGATCCGCCAACTTGTGTTGGCGGATCCCAAAAAAGACTGCATTTTACCAAGTATATTAGTTTGCTAGGTCTGCCATAACAAAATACCACAGACTAGGTGGTTTAAACAACATAAATCTGTTGTCTCATGATTCTGTGGCTTGGAGGTCCAAGAGCAAGCAAGGTGTTAGCAGGTTTAGTTTCTTCTGAACCTCTCTCCTTTGCTTGCAGATGGCCACCTTCTTTCTGTGTCCTCACGTGGCCTTTTGTCTGTGCATGCACGCCCATTTGTCTCTTTGAGGGTCTCAATTTTCTCTTCTCATAAGGACAGTCATTTGAACCCAGCTAGCTTCTTCCATTTGCTACCCCAGTGCTGACAGACTGAATATTTGGAGTCTTATGGACTCCTGTCCAACAGTCAGATTGAATCAGAGGCCACCCTAATGGTCTTATTCAACTTAAACACCTCTTTGAAAGCCGATCTGCATCTACAGTCAGATTCTGAGCTACAAGGTATTAGGGCTTCAACATATGGATGTTGTTGGGAAGGAACAGGGGAATGAAATTCAGCGTGTAACACCAAGGAATCGCCTATAGAGTGAAGAAAGAATGGCAGTGGGCACATGAGCCGAGCACATACTGCACCATCTATAATCTACTGCTCAACAGAGAAATGGAAGGGTCTACTGAAGATGAGCCTAAGTCATCAGTTCAAAGGTGACAACCTGAGAGGATTGATGCTATATAATTCTATGCCCTGAGAAGGTAAAATGCCTGGGTCCAGGAAGCAAAAGTGCAGGTACTAATAGTATCAATACTTTTAGAAAACTGTTCTGTGTTTTCTGTCTTCCAACCTGTGGCTCTATGGGTGTAGGGATCCTCATTCCCAAAAAAGAACACTTCTGACAGGAGGCATGGTAAGAATCCTATTAAAGTTTAAGCAAAATATGTTGGCTGAGCAATTCAACCCCTTCATGCTGAGCTATCAGCAGGCAAGGAAATGAATTATTGTATTGGTGGTGGCAATTGAACTTTATTTCATTAGGAGAAAATCAGCTGCTGTAATATCACTGGGAACAGAAGAGTATGTGTGGTGTCAGGTGATCCCCTGGGAAGTCTTTTGGTGTTTCATGCCCACTGTGATAGCAAATGGGAATGAGGGAATGGGGATATGGGCCATTCTTCTGGTCAAGACTCCCCAGATTGCCCTCCAAGCATGAGAGAGATTCAGAATGTGTGGCAGAATAGAAGACAATGAGTAAAAGTTATGACCTTGAGACCAACTTCAGTATCTGGCTATAGTTTGTTCTACTGATCCTTTTCTTACAAGTTCCCTGGAAAATCTTTCCAGATGGGCCAAACTTACCCCAATTTGCTCTAAGAAGCAACTGAGTGGTACCGGGGATGAATTGTGAAAAATGTGATGTCCCATCCATTCTTTAGGGTGAATGCACGCATTGGTATGCATGCTGCTGGTTTCTCACAATTGAATCCTTCCCCCAGACTTTCCCTAAGCTCTAAGAAACTGCCTCACCCCGAGTTTCATTTCCTCTCATGGGGTGTCATGTGGCTAATAGCTAGCTGACAGGCTGATGTGGGCATGCAAAGCCTGGCCCCCTTACCTCAATGGGGACATCAGAAGGACCATTACAGATCTAGAGCTCCTGGTAGAATTGTCAGAGGTCTCAGTTAACACTGCAGGATGACTCAGTCTTTCCCTGTGACCAATCCTGACTTTTTTTATGGGTATTTCTCTGAGACCATTCCCCAATAAACTTTCTGCATGCCCCTCTTCATCTCAGGGTCTGTTTCCATGGAGCTGAATCTATGACAGATGTACATTACATTTAGGTAGTCTAGGAACAGTCAGACAAAATAACTTGGGAAATGTTTTCAGTATTAAGTTGAGAACTACATACTTTGAATAGTGGAAAAATAATCCTTTCTTTAACCCTTTACATATTCTTGAACCAGTCTGTGGATGATTTGAACAGGTTATAATTTTGTGTTGCATTATGTTAAAACGAATTAGTGTGGTTTTAAAAATAAATTCTACACTAGTAACTTCAAAGACAACTTTCTCTACTTTCTAAATTCTTCCTTCCCCTAGATGTTGTTGATACTATATTATTTGTCATGTAAAATCATATCCCATTATTGTTGCTATTTAAATCATTCTCTCTTGTCTCATTAGCATAGAGTAGAGATATTATTTTATGCTTCTCTTATGAATCCCACAGATTAGTAAGAGACATACTTGGCACATCATTGATAGCTTTAATTGATGGATTAACCCAATTTACATAAAATTAAAGCATGAATTTTCTTCTTTCCTTTAGATATTTTTCTTAATCAATCCAAACTTAAAAATGTTTGAGACAAAAATTTACATTAATTTAACTTCTCCAAAATGCATAGCAGAATTCATACACTGTTTTAACAAGCCCCTACACAAAAGCAAAATAGCATTATCAAACACATATCTGTGGCTTAAATTTTGGACTCAGAATCTTAGTAAATTCTTTAGGGTAATATCATTATGTCATAAAGTAATGCAGTGCTGCAATGATAATTATGTGCCAAAAACGTGCTTTTGCATGGGGATCCTGAAAGAGTGTTTGAGGCCCATATCCTTTCTGCTACTCACATAACGTCTACAGTTCCTGTTTTGTCTGCCTGAATTTATTTGATGTCTTGCTGCTTTTTAAAAAAATTTTATGGTGAAAGGGAAGTCCTGTCTTAAATTCCGAGTACACTCAACTCAAATTGTAATAAAAGGCAGTCTTCTATATTGGCCAATATTTTCTATGTCTCAAAGCACCAAGATGGTTGACATCCAATTTTCAAGACACTATAAATCAAAGTATTACTGAAAAAAAGTGGAAGTAATGCATATTCTCTAAGGGAAAAAAAGGAAAACCAAAATACACATTTCTTCCCCATACACTTTATACACACTTACACATGCCTACACATACACACACACACACACACACACACACACACCCCAGGTATACCATCTTAGTCAACAGTGTACACAATCGTTGTGGCTTCCAAACTTCGATATCTTTAGAATCACCTGAGGGAGCTTAGAAAATAAATTCCTCAGGTCCTGGACGTTTTGATTTGGTAAGACTGGTGTGATGGTAGGGCATATGGATTTTTTTCTCAACCTTGATGATTATGTTACACCAAGTTTGGTCCCAATCAAAATAAAAAGAATTAAATAACAAACTAGCAGCTAATATTTCACACACAAATTGTATGTGAGGAACATTTATTTATTTACATTTGAAATGAAATCTCACTCTATCAACTAGGTTGGAATGTTGTGCTGTGATCTCTGCTCACTGCAACCCCCATCTCTCAGTTATAAGCTAGTCTCCTTCCTCAACCTCCCAAGTAGCTGGGATTACAGGTGCCCACCACCACGCCTAGCTAATTTTGTTATTTTTAGTAGAGATGAGGTTTCACCATGATGGCCAGGCTGGTCTCAAACTTTAACTTTAAGTGATACGCCGCCTCGGCTTCCCACACTGCTGGCATTTCAAGTGTAAGCCACTGCACCTGGCCAAATTACACATGAAGAATTTAATGTCTACTTCTGATAATGTAAATTTTATTATCTCTATATATATTTAAAAAAATTTTTTTTTGATTTAGATGTTCCATATTAGAATATTGTGTTCCATATTAGAATTTAGATGTTCCATATTAGAATGTTCCATATTAGAATATTACTTTTGTCAGAATGCAATGTCCCTCTGTATAATTTTGTATAATATTTGGGATTTCCCAGGCTGTGTTTTTTACAATAGTGAAAATATCAGCAATGTTCAAATTTGTGATCTAGCACATTCTTAAATGATGTTTTCTTACAATAAAGGTCCACTTTCAACCAGTTACTCCAGGAATACATCCTCACATTTGTACTGGTATTCTGACATCAAGAATTTCTTCCTTCTACAAAATTTTCAAAATAAATTTAAAACTTTAGTCGCCAATCTTTGGTATTTAGCTGGATAATCTCCACAAAATTGCTTCACTTCTGTACATAATGATTTCCTCATTCGAGAAATAAGGGATAATCCTGAAGGCTTCTTACTGAACTATACATTTAACTTAGGTAGTTTTTTCTGATAAAGACAAAGAACACCCATATCTCAACAGCAACTCAAAACACAACTACAAAAATAAAGAACCCAGCTTACAAGGGGGTGTGGGGCTGGGAGGTGGAAATCAACTGTGTTTTACCTTTGGATGCTCAACTTCTCAGTTTATTTATAATAGTATCTGCATCTCTCAGATCTAGCCATTGTCATCTTCTTGGGAACAGAGAAAGTTGAGCTGATAAATGTGTTAAAGTTGAGCTGATAAATGTGTTTTGCTTCTCTATTAGTTAAGGTTCCCCAGAAAAACAGAACACATACACACACACAACATGTCTCAACAAATTGAATGCAGAAACATAGGATAATCCAGATACTAAAGAAATTTTTCAAAAATATAAAACAATACCGCTCAGCATATTTTTTGGTTTAAGAATAAAATTATTTTTTATAAATGTTTGTGTTTAACAGGTAATAAACTTCTTACCAATATTTTTAAATTATCTAATAAATATTGTATTGATTTCTTTTATTTAATTTTATAATATATGTTCTTCAGAGATTTTAGTAAATGTTAAGAGCATAAATGGGTTGAGACCACACAGATTATAATCCACTGAGCTAGGTCATTCTGTCTAAGGATAAAGTCTATAAGTTTTGGTGGATTTTTATGCACTGTTCTCAAAAGAGTGAGCATGTCTTAGAAAGTCTTAAGCACATCTGCGTATTTTGTAACCCTTTAATTTCACTAGTGAGAACACATTTTAACACTAACTGTGTTCCTTTACTGTAGTCAAAAATGAAAAGCCTTTCTGACATTTATTGTGGTTAGAAAAGCCTGATGTGTTGGTATAACCTATTGCTCTTTGGCTACAAACATGACAGGGATATCCAACCTTTTGCTTCCCTAGGCCGCATTGGAAGAATTGTCTTGGGCCACACATAAAACACACTAACACTAACCGCAACTGATGAGTTACAAAAAACCACAAAAGAATCTCATAATGTTTTAAGAAGGTTTATGAATTTGGGTTGGACTTCATTCAAAGCCATCCTGGTCCGCATGTGCCTCATGAGCCATGGGTTGGACAAACTTGCTGTATGGCAAGATACTGTATTAAATACTGTAGGCAATTGTAATACAATGGTAAGTATTTGTGTACCTAAGTTGATAAACATAGAAAAGGTACAATAAAAATATGGACAAAAATCTTATGAAATCACCATTGTGTATGATGTCTGTTGTTGACTGACACATTGTTATGCAATACGTCACTGCATATGTATTTTATTGGTATATATAAGAATTTATTAGGGGAATTGTCTTGTCTCATGTGATTATGATGTTCCACGACATGCCATCTGCATACTAGAGAGTCAGATATGCTCACAGCATAGCTCAGTCCAGTTAGAAATGCTTGAGAACCAAGGAAGATGATGGTATAACTCTTAGTCTGAGGCCAAAGGCCTGAGAAACGGGTGGGGTGCTGCTGGTACAAGCCCTGGAGTTTTAAGGCTTGGGAACCTGGAGTACAGACATCCAAAGGCAAGAGAAGAAGCACAGAAAAGAGAGAGAGAAAATTTCCTGTGCTTTTCTGTTCTTTTGAGGCCCTCAGCTGATTGGATAGTGCCTGTCCACGTTGAATGAGGACGGATCTTCCTTACTAATTCACTGGTTTGGATGTCAGTCTCTTCCAGAAACACCCCCATAGACATACCTAGAAATAATGCTTTACCAACTATCTGAGTTTTCTTTAATTCAGTTAAGTTGACACCTAAATTTCTTTTTCTCTAAACAGTATATAATGGATTGTTTGGAAAAAAAAACAATAAAAATCTAGCTAAAAGTTTTGTTTAAAATTACAATTTTAATTTTGTCATTTCTTTCTAATTTATTGTAAAAGACAGACCGTTCTTTGGGCTAAAGAGATAATAGTTCTACCAGTACTTGGTGGTTCTTTTCTAATTAAATATGGTGGGTGTGGCTTGCCTAAGAATGAGGAGATGTAGGTCAGATGATCCAAGTAGCAGAAATATAGGATGCACAAGCCAAAAACCAAGTACACATGGGTGCTATAGGAAAAAAAATTGTATTGCATTTGAGATTCATGTGAAATGAATAGATTTTAGCTGCTTTTGACCTGAAAACAAACAATAATTGGATAACAATGTGAGTTGATGGATATGTTAATTTAGTTACTATAGTGGTTTTTTTTTTTTTTTTACATTGTATTTGTATTTCATGACATCATGTCATGTATCTTAAATAACATTTATTAAGAAAAAATAATAAACTGAAAATAAAATTTACTTTCATTTTTGCTCCTATCAAAGCCTGGAATCTAAAATGAATTCCTTTCAGAAATTTTTTTATTTTATAATAGAGGAGATTACTTAGGGGATTCCACTTTGTTTTTCAATATTATATTTAAGAATGATGTTGAGGACATTTTCTGTGGGTTGTCTACAGTGCAATTATCCTGTTTTTTCTTTAGAAGATGAATAATTTTTTATAGTCTTTTGACAAAGAAAATTTGTTAATTTCAACAAGTTGGTAAGGACATTTTCTTATATAAATGTGCTACTATTCAGAAAATTTGTTGTGAGTAGAATTTTTTGAAATAGAAAAAAATTAATTTCAAGTGTTAAAGGATAGTTATATCAGTGAAAGTATAAATATGAAACATATGTAGCATTGAGAGAGAAAATAAGCATTTTCTCCTCTCTTTGTGATACAATGCTAATTACCTATAGCTGTAGAAAGGAAGAAAGCCTGCCTTATAATTCATATTTTAAATTGTATAACTTATATAATTCTCCTGGAGTAAGTGTATATCTATCTTGATTCCATTTTGTTTTTCTCACAATACAGCTAAGAGCTTTCCTGATGATTTGATATATATGGCTTCTAAATACATGACCCTTTTTGTGCAATTTGAAACAAATAACACACTAAAAATTTTACTGGTACAGCTAATCAGTGGTTTTTTGAAGTATTTGTTTTAAATGGAAAACTTAAGAAAATTCTAGAAAGACTATAATTCTTACCACAAAGAATACTTGGCATTATAATGTCTGAACTGCTCAGTGAAAATCAGCCCTGAGTTTGTTTTCAAATATAAGATACATAACTTACTGCACCAAAACTTTGGGGTCTTACTAGGCTGCATTGGTTTGTCCAATGACACAGGAAAATTAAAATTTACTCTAATTATATAAGGTAGTTGGAGCAGAATGTAAAATTTTCTTGTAGGACTTATTAAATTATCAAAATTCTAAACTCAGTTGGTAGAATGCTGCTTATGCCACAAATTAAATGCTAAGTTTTAACATCTTGAAATTTTATGTTAGAATTTTTATTAAAACAAAATTTATGTATATGTTTTCTCTATAAGGAATGTAAAATATCTACAATAGCTTTTTAGAAATTTTATGACTGGTGTTCCTCTAATGAAGGACAGTATATTTCAAACAATAGTCTGGTTCAACTGAAAAAGAAGGAGAAAATGAACTAAGAATTTACAAAATGGCAAAGTTCAAATTGTTGGCCCATAAAACTAATAAATATTGAAGAATTATTGAAGTCAATTCTCAGTACTATTTATTCTGATGAATTCAAAATGGGTAGAAGGCATGTTCTCTAAGCAAAGAAAAACAAAGCAAGACCTAAACCCAAACCAAACAAACAAAATAACAACTGTAGTCTAGGAACAGAGTTTTCTACTGTTAGCAGCATAATCTCATAAATGTCCCAAATCATATGAAAGTAGTACTGTAGGACTATGGAGGGATTTTTTTTTCCATTGATTATATAGAGATTTTCTGGCTTTGGGCCTTAAATGATAGGAATAATTTAAATAAAATAATTAGAAAGGGAATTTCAGTCACAATAATAATAAGGGATATGGGAACCGTTTCTGTTGGTGTTGAGGAATAGTGGGAAATAAGGCTAGAAAGAGAGGATGGGGTCAGAACGTTGTCTCTTGAATGTGATGGTAGGTTGGGTCTCTGTCAACTCTAAAGAACATGAGACTTTCTGTTATCTCTCACGTTGCGTTAGATACCATGTCCAGAAAGGCTCAAAACAGTTGGATAAATAAAAATTGAAAACGAGCTCCTCCCTCTAAATAATTCTGTCAATGAGAAAGAAAACAAAATCAGAAGTAATTGTTATTGTCACAGGGAGGACAGGGCTCAGTGTTGCCTTGGAGAGAATTAGGATTCTGGCTGGCAATGGCTCATCCACCTCTTCTGTCGCCGACTGAGGAGCCATTGTGTGCCCACATGCTATTCACGATGTTCTTGAATATTCTCTGTCTTAAACAAGCTCCATTTACCTTTTGTTAGGAAAATAACTAGTATTCTTATATTATCAGCTGCTTCATATAAACAGTTTTCACTTTTATCTATTGAAAGTTACATGTAAAATTGATGATTCCTGGCCAGGGATCCAGTTGAAAAGTGAGTTTGATGAAGCTTACCTAGTACATAATTCAGAAGAAATGATTTACAGATGAAGATAGTCAGGTCAGTTGGCTCTGTATACAGTTAAGAAACCAGCAGAGCAATGGCCCAAGGTTATAGAGGAAATTAGAAATCTTTCCCCTAATATAGTCCTTCTTGAACTTCAATGTCCATAATGGATATTATGCACATTATGTACATATGGACATAGAAAGCACAGGTGGGCTTTGTTAAAAGTGCAGATCTTGATTCAGTAGGTCTTAGGTGGGGCCTAAGATTCTTGACTAAGAAGCCCCCAGGTAATACCGCTGCTGATTCATGAACCATCATTTAAGTAACAAGGCTATCCAAAGGCTTAAGAGGTCTGACTAGAAGGGAGAGGGAAAGAAGTATCATTTTCCTATAGTGTTATTGGACACACATCTAAGTCAGAGTCTTCATAATCTTTCCTGGCTTTCCCACAGCCTAGTCAGTAACTCAATTCTAAGACATTTGACTTGCGCTTTAAGGGCAATGGCACCCATTACATGAAATTTTCTGAACAGTGGAATGGCACAAGAATCCTTCTTTACAATATGATACGTGGACTGGAGGAAGGGAGGGATGCAGACAGGGATGCTGGTAAGATGCCTCTCTTAGAATCTAGGTTGAGGCCAGGAGGATTATAAAGGATGAAGTTGGTCAGGTTTGTCTTTGAAGATGGAAGACTGTGGAAGAGGAGCAGTGATTGCAGCATAGAAAAGAGTGTAATAGAAGGCACAATACCAAACCAGAAAACACTCTTCTAGGGATAACGTGTTATAGTATTCCATGGAGACATTCATTAATTTTCCATTTTGCTGTCCTGTCTCTTTATTGCTTCATTTTATCTGGTGAGAATAAACGTAGTTCACTTGGGGCCAAGTTCTCCTTTTTCTCCACACTTTCCTGCTTCATCAGTTGCAGGAACAACGGCAACAATAAACAAATTTGAATTGCAGTTACTGGGGCGGGGACAAAAAGCCAAAAATACAAAGAGATTTTATTAGCATCAGCTAATTTTCTTTAACAAAGAGAAAAAGAAATCATTTTTGTTTTTCATTTTAATGGAAACGTATGGTCTTGGTTCTTAAGCGATTACCTTTAGTAGACTACTTTGAAACTTCAGATTGGAAGTATAATAAATGGGCAATATAAGGCAGATAAACCCTCTGATTTCAGTTGGAAATTTAAGGGAAATTGAATACCCTTATAGTATTAGCATTGCATTTACAGCTGCCCCTGCGCACATGAATACATGCTCCCCATAGACCCAAATCAAAGGTGTGGTCATGGTGTGGCAGAGCATGGGACCACACTATAAATAATTTTACAGATTTAGCAACATGTTTCAAATGAAAGTGCATGTGATATAAGTTGCAGGTGTTCATAAACATGAGGCAGGTTTCAAGCTGTTGTCAGCTTGGAGTTGGGCTGCTATGCTTACGACTTTCTCTTGAAATGGCCCCCAAGTGGATCATTCATAAACATGGGTGAATCCCTTTTGGGTGGGAGTGATACTTCAACTCTATGCATGTGTTTATGTGTATATACGTGTACATGTTTGGTACATTTAATTCACTATGTCCATTCTGATTTTAACACTCCATTTCTAGTGAACATTTTATCTACAGAGGCTTTTAAGCTTTCTAAAGTGTATTTTTTCTTGTACTTCTATTTAAATTTGATTTAAAAGCTGATTAATGAACATGTAACAAATACACCACACACACACACACACACACACACACACACACACACAGTGTCATAAAACCTAGAGGTGGTACAATTTTGAAATGGTGCAAACTGCTAAGTCTTTTAGGCAGAGATTAAAGTCAGTTAAGACATTAATACTCTACCCACCAGGGTGATTGACAATACCCCCTGTATTGACCTTTCTTACTTCCAAATATCTACCAACTCTGAATTCCCAGTCTCTCTTATTGTTGGACTACACTTAATTATTTTCAACTAGATAAATAATGCTTTAGTCTTAACAAATGACTGTTATCCATGTAACTTCTGGTTCTATCTCAATATTAAAACTTTGAATCAAGAAAAGGACTAGTAGCTTTTAAGACAATTTAAATTTTTCCTATTTTTGCCTGGTTCCAGGAAGTCTCTTCTGTTAGAGCGTTTGAGAATATTGTGGAAGACAGCTGCTTAGCATTTATAGGACAAGCTGTGTAGAATTTTATTTAGAAAGAATAAAATTGATGATAATTGATTTAAAGTTTAATAATGTATGTTAATCATATATTCTATAGTTTGTAAACGTATATAAAAATATATCATAAGTTTAAAGTGGCATATACATATATTTTAACTTTATAACCATTATTATTAGTATTTTAGCAACTGCCATAGTTGAATGTTGAGTAATTTGAATCTATGTGCCTATTTTAAAACAACACACCACAATCCTGCTTACTGATTTTCATTGACCACAGTTTTTTTCTCAGGTTAAAACCATTAGCTGTGGGAGTTTTCATTTTACAGGTATCACTAATGTAATTTTTACTGCCCTTATTTAAAGATTTAGAAGGAAATTATTGAAATTAATATCTTATGTGTTTCACCAAACCATATTACTGTTAGGCTTACCCAAGACCTTTAAAAGCAAAATAAGACAAGGAAGGACATACTACGTGGGTTATCCCTTCAGCCCCAACTAACAATGTATACACGTGGGGTTCTCTGAGATCATACAAAAGAGGAGTGATGCTTGCCTCATTCCAGTGTTACAGTTTGTCTGGGTCTTGAACCACGAAATACTCTTAAATTTGAGACTATCCTAGATTATTATCTGGTGCTTTTCGCCATGTCTAGGATGAGGTTGAGTTGTAAAAATTGTGAGTACAGCCACACCCCACATAGCAACGTTTCAGTCAACTATTGGCCACATAAACAAAGGTGGTCCCATAAGATTATAACACTGTATTTTTACTGTGCCTTTCCTATGTCTACATACATAAACACTTACCATTGTATTACAATTGCCCACAGTATTCAGTACAGTAACATGCTGCCTAATAGGCTTGTGGCTCAGAGCAGTAGGCTGTGCCCTGCGGTGTAGGTGTATAGTAGGCTACACCATCTAGATTTGTCTAAGTATAAAGATGAAATCTGCTGAGAACACATTTCTCACAACCTATCTTCTTCATTAAGCCACACATGACTGTAAATAGATCCTTTTGCCTGTATTTTTCCCAGGTGAGAAATTTTTTTCATTCTATTTACTTTAGTCTTACAATAAATCCCCTTCTTCTGTGTGAATTTTGTCAAGGTCATTGTTTTTTTAAAACTTTTAATTTTTTTTCAGCTTTATTGAGATATAATTTACAAAAAAAAATTATACCTATTGAAGGCGTACAATTTGATATTTTGATATATGTACACATTGTGAAATCATTACTATAATCAAGTTAATTAACATATTCATTACCTCACATAGCTACCATAAAACCATTAGCTGTGGGAGTTTTCATTTTATAAGATTTACTAATATAATTTTTACTGCCCTTACTTAAAGATTTAGAAGAAAATTATTGAAATTAATATCATATGTGTTTCACTAAACACTATTACTGTTAGGCTTACCCAAGGCTTTTTAAAATCAAAATAAGGCAAGAAAGGACACAAACTTTTTCCTTGTTTTTGTGGTAAGAACACTTAAGATCTACTCTCAGCAAATTTCAAGTTCTGGTCATCTCATGGTGATTATAATTAACAACACTGTAGAGTATAATTAAAATTTGTTTTGTTTTTTAAAAATCACCATGAGCATTGTTAGTTTTCTTTAAGCAAAATGGATACTTTTCCCCAGCCCATAATTTAATTTTCAAATGCCTGATGGCATCTAAAATATTTAAAATAGTATAAGTTAGTGAAACATAATAAAATTTCTGACATTTGCATTTTAATTGAAGAATTCTAATTTATTTAATTGGCAAAATAAACAATAATTATATTTGTTTGCTTCTACAAAAACTAGTGCACAAATGACGAATTCATCTAATGTGATACAGTTAAAACCATTTCCTAATTTCAGGGCTGATAGAATACATAGCTTTTTAATTAATTTAGGTATTTGTATGTATATATAATAGCTGTACATACAGTTGTACATATAATAGTATATATATGTAAATATATATATATATGTATATATATATCAGGATAAGTGGGATATTAGTCACATCAAACATTTATCTTTTTCCCGTGTTGTGAAAACTACAAATCTTCCTTTCTGGATGTTTTGATATACATAATAAATTATTGATAACTATAATTTTCCTACTGTGCTACAGAATATTTAAACTTATTCCTTCTATCTAAATGTATTTTTGTACCCCTTAACCAACTTCTCTTCACCGTTCCCTCCCTATTTCCCTCCCCCACCTCTGGTAATCACCATTTTACTCTCTACCTCCACAAGAGCCACTTTTTAAATTCTTACCTACGAGTGAGAACATGCAATATTTGTTTTTCTGTTCCTGGAGTAATTCATTTACTATATGACCTCCAGTTCCATCTATATTGTTGCAAATGACAGGATTTTATTCTTTTTATGGCTTAATAATATCCCATTGTGTATACATACCACATTTTCTTTATCCATTCATCTGTCAATAAACACTTAGACTGATACCATATCTCAGCTATTGTAAATCATGCTGTAGTGAACATGGGAATGCAAGTATCTCTTCTCTATACTGATTTCCTTTCTTCAGAACATATGCCCAAGAGTGAGACTGTTGGACCATAAGGTAGTTCTATTTTTTTAGTTTTTTGAGGGATCTCCACATGGTTTTCTATAACAGCTGTACTAATTTACACTCCCACTAACAGGTTTTGTTTTAATTTTATTTTTATTAAACTGCATGACTTAAATCTGTTTAAATCAAATTGTGTCTACTCTGCATTTTCTACTTCATTATTAAATTAATTTAAAGACCTAAAATAAAAATTTTTCATTGTCTTCAAAATCTTTGAAAATTAAGATGGTGAAATGTTCATCCACTTTTTTTCCTTGTTTGTTTGTTTGTTTGTTTATAGAGATGAGTTTTGCTCTGTCATCCAGGCTAGAGTGCAGTGTTGACATCATATCCCACTGCAGCCTTAAACTTGACTTAAAGGATCCTCCTGCCTCAGCCTCCCGAGTAGCTGAGACTACAAGCATATACTCTTATGGCTGCCAATTAAAAAAGTTTTTTTTTTGTAGATATGGGATCTCACTATGTTGCCCAGTCTGATCTTGAACTTCTGGCGTCAAGAATCTCTACCACCTTGGCCTTCTAAAATCACTTTTTTTCCCCCTTAATTTCATTTTGTTTTTGAAAAGAAACCTACATGGTTAGAAATTTAAAATGATCTGGATTTTATATATTGCAGTCTTTTTTTGAAGCGGAAAACATGGTAAGTAAGCATTGGATCTCAATAAAAATTAAAAGACTAAGTGAATAAAGCCTTCTAGCCACCCATGATTTATTTGTTATTTATCCTAACAAAATATTTTAAAATTCAAAATCTTTGGATGCTTTTAAAGAAAATCTGTATTTACTTTTACAAATATCTTAGATGTAAGATGTCTAAAAGTTTCTACTTTTTAAAATCAAAGAGACTCAGAATTTTATAAATCTTACAAGCATGTGAAAACAAAGCAAAGGCATTTTAATCTGCCCCTTCTGACACAAACATGTCCCTGAACTTTTAAATTTTTAATTGAATAAAATATAATCCACTTTAGTAAATTTTGGCCTGAAATCGTTCTTAACAAACTCTGATAAAATAATGACTCTCTTTTACAAATATTTTACCTTCAGCGTTTCCTTACTACCCTTGACTAGATGTGGGCTTTCTATAGGGACATACAAGGACTTTCCTCCCCACAGACCCAAAGGGCCCCCGTTTCTCTTTTCTGGAGAGCAGCCAGGTATCACTTCATTTTCCTGTCTTCAAAACCTTGCCAATCCTCCCATCCCTCAGAAAATAGCAAAGTTTTTAATTCCCTGTTTTCAATATTCTTTGGACCAAATTTGCCATTTGAAATAGTATTTTTTTGTTGTTAATCACATTTATGTGAAAAAAAGCTACAAGAATAGTTAATTTAAGAATGTATTTTGGAGTAGTAAGGGTTTATCCTACGAAGCCAAGAGAAGAACTTGAGTGTCTAAAATATACATTTTTCAGCCTGCTGCAATTTCTGGATTATGAACAGGTAACCCCAATGTGGGTAGACAGTTTTTCTTGAATAGTCAAATATTTTTAACCCTGGAAAGATTTGGAATTAGGTATAGTGATACAGAAAGTAACACTCTGATATTTATATTTTTGTGTTTGGTTTGGAAATAACTTTTGTATTTTAGATATCATAAATGATATCTAAATGTACATTAGGATGGCATTTATCCACTTAAGACATGCTGTTGAATAATTCACTGAGATTTTCAATTTAAGTTAAAAATAATCTTAAAGACTGGGCGTGGTGGTTCATGCCTGTAATCTCAGCACTTAGGGAGCCTAGGCAGGCAGATCACCTGAGGTCAGGAGTTTGAGACCAGCCTGGCCAACATGGTAGAACCCCATCTCTATTAAAAATACAAAAATTTGCCAGGTGTGGTGGTGTGCACCTGTAATCCCAGCTACTCTGGAGAATGAGGCAAGGGGATCACTTCAACCCAAGAGGCGGAGGTTGCAGTGAGCCAAGATTGTTCCATTACCCTCCAACCTGGGTGACAGAGTGAGACTCCATATCAAATAATAAGAATAATAATAATTTTACAAACAATATCAATACATTTAAGAGGGCTTAAAAATAACATATTTATAAATTTAATTATTAGATTTATAAGACATTCTTTAGTGTGTGGAAATGCTTTGTTAATTATGACAGACAATTGTGACATTTGTAAGAAAACGGAATATGTTTATTTCATAAATGCATGTTGAAATAACTTAGGGCATTTAATAGATCAAAGGTTAAAAATCCCTATAAAATGCCATAGTATTTACAAGTTGGATTTAAAACTTTCAGAGGAACTTTATTTTTGAATTGTTCGTAATTTTAATGAGTTAATTATTAATTTAAAATACAAGATATTTTTTGTGTATCTTTTCTGTATTAAAAAATTAGCCTAACGAACACCAAAAAAGTGCACATTGGTGGTGAAAAGGGTGGTGTGAATATTTCAGCTAAGAACTAATGATGAATGTGATGACAGCAGTGATGAGGAAACAGTGCAGAATTATTACAAGGAGAATTGTCAGTGGTCTGAAATGTGAATAATTTTATTCCTATTCAAATAACATTGAGTATTTATTCAATATTTAGAGGAATTGGAAAGGAACCAATTTTTATTCAAAAAAACTGTATATATGAACAAACCCCCTAAGCACTCAATTTCCAGTGGAGGAGGCAGAATCAGTGTTTTAGATACATATTTATTTAATGTATTTTCTATTTCTCTGCGTGTGCTCTTCAGTTTTGTTCGTTTATTGGTTGGTTGGTATTTCTGTGTATGTCCATGCTATTTTAGACAACTTTTTGGGAAGTATTTTAAAGAGTTTAAAGTTCAGATTGGACATTTAAATCACTGCTTTTTTTGCACACTACAGAATATGTTATTGGCTTGCAGAGTTCCACCCTATTGCCCACTGCAGTTGTGTATGCACATTGAAAAAACACTGTGTGAAGGCTGATGGCATATTTAAGTCCTCTCCAGGTTGCTGGCTGCTCTAGAGGAGCAGGGCAAATGTACACTCCCATTCACATAAAGGATTACCTGTGGGAGCATTATTTAACTCTCTGATCCTTTAGAAGAACCCTGGAGAAAATTCATCAAGTTGTTAGACACAGAAGCTACAAGACGGGAGTCAAAGAATTCTCGTAATTTTCCAACCAGGGTGATGAGGAGTGTGATGAAGTGCCTGATAGACACAGGAAATGCTGAGGAGTATGGACGACGATTAGTCCATTTGGAGCATACTGAGTTGAAAATCTGGTTGGAAACGCAGGACTGAAGCACACGACAAAAGCCAGGGTAAAAGAGGGAGAGGTAATAGTTATTTTTTTGGAGATAATATTGAAGCTGTAAGAGAGTTAAGAAAGAGTTTACAGAGAAGACGAGACCTCTGCTAACAATGGTGCCTAGTGGATCGCAGGCTGAAGAAAACCTCAGCGTGAAGATGAGCACAGGGCCACTGCATTAAACTTTGGTGAGATTCTGCTGATTGAAGTAGTGGCTCACACAATGTGTGTGTGTGTGTGTGTGTGTGTGTGTGTGTGTGTATGTGTGTGGTGTGTGCGCACATGTGTGAATGTGCACATTTAGTATGAATGCATATTTAGTAATGTGTTATTATACATACAAATCTAGATTTCCACGTGGTCCTGAAGAATTCTCTGCATGGTATCAATTCATTAGAGCTGAGTGGGATGAGACATGCATTTTCCTGCCTGACCTCAGTTCACAGCACTCAGATATGCATGTTTTCCAGTTACACTGCACTGCTTCCCGCCGTCTCTGTTCATCTTTATGTTTTTGAGTTTCCATCTATAGTCCATGGAATCAAACAGAAGACATTCCAGATGCGTAGTGGTGCTAAATTTGAAGCTGAACTGTTTAGAGTAGATTTATATTTTTCTGTTAAGCATTTACTTTACTTTGTATGTGTTGTGGGTTAAATTGCGTCTCTTCAAATTCACTCACTGAAACGTAACCCCCTCAGTACCTCAAAATGAGACGTTATTTGAAAACAGGGTAATTACAGGTGTAGTCAATAAAAACAAGGCTATAATACAGGAGGGTGGACCTCTAACCCAATATGACTGCACCCTCATTATAAGGGGAAGTTTGGACACTGACATGTGTACAGAAAAGAACGCTATGTGAAGATGAAGGCAGGAATTTCCAAGCCAAGGAACAAATTTTGCTGACACATCAATCTCGGATTTTTAGTCACCAGAACTTTGAGACAATACATTTCTGCTTTTCGTGGTACCAAGTTTGTGACAGTTTATTCAGGTACGTAGTCCTGACAAACTAACACAGATGAAAAGCATATTCTTCCTGAAAGGCAACTTTTGACTCTAAAGAGCACAGGTAAAGCTTCTTCCCCCCAGTGACAATGAATTATAAAAACTGAAAAAAAAAGCATGCCTAGAAATAACATTTGGCACATTTAGAAAAGATATCCGCTTAGTGGACTGTGTGAACAGGTCTCCAAGCTCAGAAGCAGAGAAGCCTAGGTCTGAATCCTGTTCCTTGGGATTACTATAAATTTGGAGGTGTGTTACTTGATTTCTTTTAGCCTAGGATCTTTTCTATATCTGAGTCACAGTTGTATAGCTCTCCTAGCGGTACTGAAAGAATAAGTGAGAAAAAAACACGTAAAAGGACTAGCACAGTGCAAACACAGAATAAAGATTCAATGAACTGTAGCTAATATTCTTACCAGCTATTATCAATCTCTCTTACTGTTTTAAGAATCACACATCAGAACATTAAAGTTATGCATTAAACATTAAACCCTTAGGACTGTAACAACTTTGACTTTGCATTTTTAGGATCACCATTGACTTCTTATGACATACTTCTAAGAAAACTATGGCTTGCTGGTGTATGACTGTGAGTATAAAGAAAAGTATAGACTAAGCCAACTTAACCGGAGTTGAATATTCTGGAAAATTTAATGTACCTTTAAATGGTGCTTGCTTTAAAAGTAGTGTGAGGTCAAGTCCACAGAGTCAATTGTACATAGTGGCTGCCAATAACGCTTTACAGGTGTCTTATCACCTTCTACATCATAACTGGTTTATGAGTTTATTTCTATCCCTGAAATGTGAACTCCTTGAAGGCAGAGACCTTGTTTGCCTTTTTTACTCTCTAGCCTCAACACATAGTGGCATAACTGATGCTTTCTGAGTAAGTAGAGAGCAACCCTCAGTAAACAGAGAAAAGAGGTAACACCACTTAAAAGACAGTGTTATTTTGTACTTCCCCTTTCTAATGAAATTACCACTATACTTCATAAAGTACTGGCTAGGGTAAAGTTATAGAAAATATTTTCCTTAACTCTGATTTTGTTTCTTACTTTAATAAAATGCTCTATATTTTTTTAGGATTGAAGAACATTTTTGAATGATATATGTTAACGGGTTTCATTTATCCATGTTGTTTTCCAGAACGTTTCCCTAATAGCTAAAGTTACAATTTTTGAAATGCTTGGCTACACTTATGCTTAATTATATTACTCAGGCCCTAAAGCCTGTGGTATACATTTATGCATGTATTAAAGTTAAAAATTAGCATTTAACATATAATTTTATTCTTTTTATACACTCTATAAATCCCATTTTTATAATACACTTTAAAGGTAAGTGGAGCTGCAGAGAGATATGTACAAAACAAACAAAAATGGGTTAATAAGCTGAAAACAAGATATCCTGACACAAAACATTGTTTCTTGCTTAGTCAAACTAAATTTATTGGTTTTTTTTTTCACGTTATTCTTCAAAGTACAAACCAGGAATTATAAGAACCTAGCTGGCATATAAAATTAAGAACCAAAAATATATGTACTTTAGCCTAAAGTTCACAGGAAACATGTGCATTTTATCATATGATAAATGTAAAAATGTACACCTATATATATATATATATATATATATATGTGTATATATATATATATGTATATATACTATGGTAAAATAATTCAGGACTTTATTTTTAATTTGTAAAATTATTTTTAGAATTGTATAAAAAAGGAACAACCACAATATTTTGTTTTAAACTATATCATCTTTCATCATTGAAAAATAAGTTTTATATTCATAATGATGAAAATTTATAGCTATTTGTGTTTTTGATATCTTACGGAGAATGAAATGACCTCAGTTCAGTCCTAAAGAAGAGCTGGCATCATTAAAAAAATACCTAATCCATGTAGCATTTTATTTATAAGCAAAGAAATGAAAAGCGTAAAAAGCCATCTTTACTTTTATCACTGCAGAGTTTCTGGTTGACATGGGAACAGGTGGTGTGGGGGGTCACTATTTAAGATTTCAATATTAGTTTATTTTAAGACAATGTAAAAGGTTTATGTGTGTGTGTGTGTGTGTGTGTGTATGTGTGAAAGGAGAAAGACAGAGAGAGACAGAAAGAGAGAGAATAAATAGATTTTCTTGGGATAAATAGAAATCCATTTTGATCAGAAAATTCTTTAAATCGAAATTTTCTCAAGCATCAGTTGGGCAAGGCAATCTTCTTTGAGCCCCATATGTCCTCGTACGGACTTGCTGGGTATGCCAAAAATGCAAGACCTTGTCCTGTCTTCTTAACCTGAAGCATTTCTTAGGATTGTGTTTGTCCTTCAGGTTTGCTTTCTTACCAAAAAAGCAGTGGATTTCCCAAGCTCCCATTTGTCAGTTGTGATGATACGAATTTTGGTATTCTCCTGGCCCATGTGGAACGTGGTAGGTAGGGGAATCAGCGCAGACTTGATGTTCAGGCAGCTTGCTGTGCTGCTTGCTTGTCTCTGACCCAGAAGACTTGCTTCTTCTGCCAGTATCCATGAAACATTGACAGGTTTATTAGGAGAAAACCCCAGACCCAGTAGTATCTCAAAATGAAATTGGAAATTTTATGTAGTAAAAATGGCATTTGAGAGGGACGTAGAAGAGAATTTTGTGTTAAGAATATCATATATATATATATATATATATAGAGAGAGAGAGAGAGAGAGAGAGAGAGACAAGATATATATATATATTGAGACAAAATAATAGCTACCTCTGTTTCAGTTTTCCAGGTGAAGGGTTGCTTTCAGACACATATCATTTCCTACCACTAAAAAGGATTGCCACCTCATCAGCAATTATTTAAAAACAAAATTGTTTTTCCTCTACCCTTTAAATACGAATTTAATGAATCTAAATATTAAATGAAAGAACCTGAATCTTTCAATCACCGCTCATTTCCACATTGGTCTGCTCAATGATCCTCAAATAAGGGCCAGCTTTCTGTGAACTCCACAGCTGCCTTTCCAGAGAGGCCTTCCTGGAGCACCTCATGTGAAATTGCAATGCTTCCGTCAGCTTTCCTGCTTGATCCCTTCTGTTAGCACTCATCACAACCTAACATAATATATGTTATGCCCACTTGTTTGTTGTCTGTCTCAGTCCTAAAAAATAAGCCCTGTGAGGAATTTGTCAGTCTTGTTCCATATTACCTGCCAAATGTCTTCAATGCTGCCTGGCACACTGTTAGTGAGTTCTCAAAGATAGCGTTTGAATGAATGAATTCGCATTACTCTGTAGTTTTGCCAGTCATTGGCAGCAACATGACAATCTCTGTAATTTTTTTCAAAAAGTGAAAATCCTTTTTTTTTTTAGTTTTTTTAGAGTCTCACTCAGTCACCTGGGCTATAGTGCAGTGGTACAGTCTTGGCTCACTGCAACCTCTGCCTCCTGGGTTCATGCGATTATTGTGCCTCGACCTCCCTAGCAGCTGGAATTACAGGTTGTGTCACCACATCCGGCTAATTTTTGTGTATTTAGTAGAGATGGGGTTTTGCCATATTGGCCAGGCTGGTCTCGAACTCCTGGTCTCAAGTGATCCACCTGCCTCCCTAAGTGCTAGGATGACAGGCATGAGCCACCATGCCAGGCAAAAAGAAAAACTTTTATTTAATAGACGACAACGTATATTTTTTTTAAAGCTTAAAGATGTGATGCTGCAGTGCCAGGTGTTTTGTTTGTTTGTTTTCTGTTTTTTTCTTCCATCTCAGGAAAACTTGTATGCCCTCATTATCTTTAAAGAATTATGTAGTCGCATCATTACACAAATGCAGTGGCTGCCAGAAGACTTAGAACCATATAAATGGTAAGGTCATTTAGAGACATTCCATGTGCCCTTCATTCCTCGTATAGAGGCTGCACCTTTCAAAGGGCCTCCTAAGAATCAATCGTTGTCCCAGGAAAATCAGTGAAACTGCTTGACATCTTCCAAAAATGTATATTTCTTTGCACAATGGAAACATTTTAAAAATAGAGTAATTGGCTTCTGCCTTTTCACACCAAAGTGCTGCTAAAAATAAACACATATTTCTTATCTTCCATTACATCAGTCTTTCCATGTAAAAATTCCATTAATTTAAAGCCAGATAATAATCTTTTTCTTGCTAAGTTAAAGAAAAATTGTAAA
>NW_016107355.1:8742899-8872111 GCF_001604975.1 Cebus imitator
TTTTTGGATGGAGTCTGGCTCTGTCACCCAGGCTGGAGTGCAGTGGTGTGATCTCAGCTCAATGCAGCCTCCACCTCCTGGGTTCCAGCAATTCTTCTGCCTCAGCCTTCCACGTAGCTGGATTACAGGCGTGCACCACCATGCCTGGCTAATTTTTGTATTTTTAGTAGAGATGAGGTTTTACCGTATTGGCCAGGCTGGAACCTCAGGTGGTGTGTCCGCCTTGGACTCCCAAAGTGCTAGGATTACAGGTGTGAGTCACTGTGCCTGGCCATATGGAGGATTAGTTTTCTACTAACTCTTGCTGTGCCATGTCTACCAAGGGTAATTGAATCACCACCATCGTTCTTGAGAGAATTACCCTGGGGTTGATGAAGAAGCACTTAAATAAGTTATTTCAAAGCATTTCTAATTATTTCTTTCAAATATGTAAACATTATAATGTACATATTAAAGCTTATTACCTCACACAATTTTGTACGTGAGACAATAGTCAAATCTGTAACTAGGAACTAGCTAGTATTAGCTAGTATTAAAGATGCCTGTTTCCGAAAACTTGTCATGGTAGCTTTCCTGATATTTCTGCTTGTTGAAATTTCTGAGGCACATTTAGAAATATTAAATCATTTTTTAAAATCCTATTTTCATTAAATTTAGCAAAGGAACTTCTTTTTTAAAACACTAGTAAATTTCCTGTTTTACAGTGTTACATTGATGTGCTTATTGGTGCTTGTAAGTATTAAATATAGTTTACCAATAATTGAAAGAAAATTTGTATCCATTCTGTATCCTCCAGTACTTGCTGGATCTGACACTTTGACACCAGCATCACCAGCTTTATACTTGCTACGCATATCTAAATGTACATTGTTGTTAATGTCCACATTGCCAGCTGCAGTATAGGTACACAGCTTTCCTTCTACAGAAAGCAGTGATATTAGGTGAAATTGCATATTTCCTAGTGCTAAAATGTGAAAATGATGCAGCCCAGTATGTTTCCCATCCTTTGCCTTCTTGGTCAAAAACCTTACAGCCAAATGTTTTGCTTGAGTATGGTAATCTACTTAACTCAGATGTATAGAGTAGTTACTCCAATTTTCTTCAGGAAACTGTTATACTTATTTTTAAGTGACTTATACAGTAATTTAGTTTCTAGTCTGCTTCACATTTTTTCTCAGAATCTCAAATAGTCAAATGTGAACAATAAAAATGAGTTTACAATGTCATTATGAATAAACATGTACTTACCTTTAATTCCAACAATGAATAAGGTTTGGATTGCATTGGCTAGAATAGGAGAGAGAACATTCTGAATGCATTCCTACTAGGAATATATTTTTATTAAAGTTTCTTTTGGTGGCTAAATATTCAGAATGCCTTTTCACCCCTGAGCTCTTCTTTAGCGAGTTTTTGACCTTCAGGGTTAGTTGTCCTAATGTGTTATAGCATGTGTATTACATCATTTGTTTCCACTGGGTCCCTATCATTTGTAAACTCACTTATTTAAAAAATAACAACAGTGTACACGTGTATTAACTTACTGAATGATACAGCGTAAACCTGCATCTTTGATAAGTTTAATAGTACTCCTGTTTTACTATGTCAATCTACAACTCTGATTTGACATATTATGAAATCATCAGCATGAGGTTTTTATTTTCTTTCCCAGCCAAAATGGATTTCTTTGTAAATGGGATGATTTCCCATGAAGCCATGAATTTTGAAACTACTGAGCACCATCAGCAGTTCCCTGCTCTGAGGATTAATGGGAAAATATTTGGAGTTTTCTAGCTCTGACTGAAGACTGGGTGAAATCAATTATTTAAGCGCTATAAAGCAAGGGCTCGGGTCTCAGACAACGATTACAAAGCAGACTCACTTTAACACCCAGAACAACCATCTGGATCTTGTTGACTCCTTTACCATGGCAAAAGGGTGAATGAAATATAATTCCTGTCTGCTGATGACATGGAGATTCCTTCAAGCTAAGGGCAGCTGGGGCTCCCATTTACACACACACACACACACACACACACACACACACATTCTCTTTAGTGGTACAGATGTTGAATATAAAGAATTTCTACAGCTTTTATTAAAGCAATAAGAAAGGCAATCGATTTTTCTACTGTACCTGCAGAGGTCTTCTGGATCTCAAACGTTCAATTTGTACAATGTAATAAATGTCAGCGCTTTAAAAAGGAAAGTGTCATGCTTCTTACTGTGCTCCAGAAATAGTCAAATGCTATGGAAAAATTTATTGAAGACTTGATGAGACTTTTATAGAAATTCTGATTTTTAAATGCTGAGAGGAGATGTGCTTTCTCATGCCTGCATGCTCAGCAGTTGTACTACCCAGTCTTTCACGTTGTAGGTATGCCGATTGCCTCAAATAAATGGATGTCAGGTTGCTAAAAACTTTTGAAACAAAGAAATCCATGCATGCATTTTTAGATGGTATTAGAGAAAATGGAAGGTGGGTAGGGAGGAAACCTTAGAGGAGAGGGAAGTTTTCATAAACAATCGTGTTTAGATCTCTCATGTGGAAGATTAGCAGAAGCTTAATGGCTTTGAAATCTAATAATCACGCAATGCCCCCCTCAAAGCAGTTGCAGCTTTTGGTGCCAGTTTTTCCTGTATAGATCAACTTAAAGTGATATATCAAGATCAAGGTACATTTCAAAGAGAAATTCTTTAAAAACAAATCATGGTCACTGCTGATTAATCATCCAAAATCATAAATCTTGTGTGGTGAGTTAACAGTGACCAGACATAGTCACTGAACTAAAAATGTTTTTCCCACCCCTTGTACAGTACATAGTGATGGCCATGAGATTTTAAAATCAACCAGTCTTACTTCAGTGTATTCTGTTATCTATGGTGTGCTGAATTTCGAACTTTTATTCATTCATCCCTAAAGGAATTTCATAAAACTATGGATTACTTCACACATTTAGCTGACCATTTTAAAGGTAAAACATACCTGTAAATATTGCAACTTTAAACAAATTTCAGCATATTGGAAATGATTGCAACCAAATTAAAACTGTTAACTTCATCTTTTGAAATGCGTCTTACAGAATGTAAATACTACAGCAACTTGATAAGCATCATCATTTATTTTTTTAAATATAAAATGCATTTATTTTTGAATGTCTTCTATTGAAAATCCTATCTATGCAATAAGAAAACATGTACATGCATGTGTATCATTGAAATGTAGTATTTTTGGACTTCCTGTGATTACAAATCTGATAACTGTTCTTTTCTTAACTGAGTTTTCATTATAATTAATTGGTATACGTTGATAGAAACTACTTAAATACATTAAAATTCTTTAAAAAAAATGTAAAAATAAAAATTTTGGTGGTATATCTCTTAACAAGATGGATGAGGTTTAAAATAACTAATTTAGGTATCTAAGTTTGAGTTCTTGCCAGATTTAGACAGTGTTCAAATGATGTTCTAATTATGTTCTTTTTCTTCCCTTAGATATGCATATTCAGAAACTTTGTCACATAATTAAGAGGATAGGAATAGAAGTTTTCTTCTTAGCATTTGGCATAATTATTTGAAGTTATCCCTAGTTGTTATTCCAAACTATGTAGATTATTAAAAATAATTCTGATAATCCATTGCCACCAGTTAGGTTTTTCAATTTTGTACAAAGCAAACAACTAGAAACTATCTGACTCACCGAAAGATTCTTTGCCACTCATTATTTATTTCCTTTCTCAGTACCAACATAAATATTTTTATACTACTTTTTGACTTCTCAGAAGTTTTTTACCCTGCATTAATGTGCCAGTAACTTTGTGATGGGTTCAGAACTATCTTGAAAGGAAAATGGAAATGAACATCTTGTCCCTCAATTGAAGTTTTATTCTCAACAGCATCAGCTTTAGATAGTACATGTGGGAGTTTAAGAACACGGACGTTGAAAATCTAAAAGTTTGTCTTTACTTAGACTAGATGCATGAAAAGTCTTTACATAGTTATGGATACAACCCTTTAAAGACAGCTGATTTAGAGCATTTTAACTTACCTTGAAGAATGTCTCAAATTTAGGTTTGGTAATTGTGTGCTTATAATCAGAGTTTAGGTGATTTTTATTTCTTTCACCAGTACGCATAACCTCTTCTCAAGGAGGTTAAGAGGACCTCGGAAAATATCAACTGCTCCTGTCACGACATTATAGTACAATAAAACAGTATCACATCTCTAATGGAGTCCCATGGTATCTGTCTACAATCTGTCTTTCAGGATAGCATTAAGAATTTTTTAAAAATAAATTTAATATTTAGAGAAATAGATCATATTTATTCAAAGATTTGTTTATTCCAAGTATTAATGCAGGAAATATTGGAAAAAATTTCTCTTTAAATTTGCCAATAGCTTAAACTAAATTCTGTAGGTGAAAAATCCAAGTAAATTAAACCCATTTGTCTTTACTGTGGTGTTTATTTTGACCATATCTCTGGTCGGTATTCATATTTCTGGATTAAATAACATTGGAAACCTTTATTCCCATGCAGAAGTCTATTTATGTCTTTAGATTTTGGTTGCTAAAGATTTTTCATCTCTTTGAAGTTTTTGCTGCTTAAAAAAAACTTCCTAGCATACTCATATATTTATAATGGAAAGCATGTTATTTTTGTACTATGATGGTCATTTCCATTTCCATTTAAAGTGTTCTTTCTAATGATGTTTAATGTTTTGTTTTCCTTTTTGTGTGTATTTTTTCTTTTGGCTGCCATGGCACATGAAAACATTTTCTTCTTAGAAACGGTGATGACAGTTTTTTTTTTTTTGTTTGTTTGTTTTTTTTTTTTTTTTTTTTTTTTTTTTTTTTTTTTTTTTTTTTTTTTTTAGTGTCATAGTCAAAATTTACGATTTCAGTACTAAATGAACAACTAACATACCCATGTATACTCTTCTCTTTATACATATAATATGTAGAATCATCCTAATGTCTCCATCAGGAAAATATAGAGAAGCTGCATATTTTGCTCAAGATTGCACTTCTAGATGATGGTTGAAGTAGGATTCAAATTCAATTTTTTAAAAACACTTAACTCCAACCAGGTGCAGTGGCTCATGCCTATAATCCCAGCATTCTGGGAGGCTGAAGTGGGTGGATCACTTGAGGTCAGGAGTTCAAGACCAGCCTGACCAACGTGGGGAAACCCCATCTCTACTTAAAAATACAAAAATTGGCCAGGTGTGGTGTTGGGAGCCTGTAATCCCAGCTACTCAGGAAGCTGAGGCAGAAGAATCTCTTGAACCCAGGAGGTGGAGGTTGTAGGGAGCCAATATTGCACTACTGCACTCCAGCCCAGTAGACAGAGGAAGACATTGTCTAAAAAAAACCCCAAGGATCTTCTCTTAATCGTTGGAACCATTCCTCCATGTTTCTTAATTTATCCATGCTACGTCACTAGGATTGTGACTTTATTTGCAGACTGATAGTCTCACCTAGGAGGAATACAATTTTCAGTACATCTAAAGCCATATCTTCACTAAGATAAAAATTATATATTTATTAGTTATATGTTATGGTAGTTTGGTACTGGAATGTTGTCTTGTTTTCCTTTTCCCGAGTCTTTAACTTCATACCTGATTAATAGTTGACTTTCCTTAAGATTATGAACTTCATTTTTTATTTCTCCCTCGACTCAAGTCCTATCCCTGAGCTCCTATTGGAGCTATCGTTTTAGATTTTACAATTTTCAGATGTTGGTTATTTTTACTTTTTTTGGCCAAATAGTATCTGCTCCTAGGTACTCATTGCTGTATTTCAGGTACCATTGTAATACTCAGGTCTTTACTTTTTCTTCATTATGATTCCCTATGTATTCCTGGGATTGCATGTTCCACATGACCAGCTTCCCATTAGCATTCATAGATTTCTCTTGCTTCTTAATATCTGCTTTACCCAGTTATCATATATTGTTTCTGATTCTAGTAGTCAGGTAATATCTCAGAATTTGTGAAAAGAATAGGGAGTAAAATGAATGCACAAAAGCTTTACTATAGAATTGGCAGAATATAAAATTAGATATGCTGAAAAACATAAAAAGAAATAGAAATTGAAAGGCAAGTGGCATTTGGTTGGGTATCACAATGTCTGTAATTTAACTTTAAAATATCTTAGCATAGATAGTGTAATGTTGGATTTTTCTTATTTAGGTTAAGTTACAACTCAGTTGCAGAACTCTGAATTCTAAAACAAATGTAAACTCCAGGTGTTGTCAGCTTAGTGCTCTCTTGAGAAAGTCTATGTTCCAGCTGCTACACATGCTCTTATCTCTAGCTTGATCAACACATCAGGCTTTTCTAATCATGGTAAACATCAGAAAGGTTTTTCATTTGTGGCTACAGTAAATGACCACAATATGTCTTAAAATGTGCTCTCACTGGTGAAATTAAAGGTATTCAAAATATGTGAATGAGCTTAAGAGTTTCCAACACATGCTTACAATTTTGAGGAGAGTCCATAAGAATCCACCAAGGCTTACAGACTTTGTGATTAGACGGGATGACCCAGCTCAGTGGGTTATAATCTGTGTGGTCTCAACCCATTTATGTCCTTAAAATTTATTAAAATCTCCAAAGAATATATATTATGAAATTGGAAATAATGAAGCCATAAAATATTTATAGGTAATTTAAAAATATTTATAAGATGCTTATTACCTGTTAAACATTTATGAAAAACAATTTTATTATTTAAATCCAAAAATGTGGTGAAAGTGGCATTTTTTAATATTTTTGGAAAATCTCTTTAGTATCTGGATTAATAAAAGACATCTGGATTTTCCTGTGTTTCTTCCTTTAGTCTGTTGATATATGTTGTTTTGGTTGAAGCATATGAAGAAAATTTGACCTCCTACCTCATCTGACTTGTGTAGCTGGAAGAAAAAGTGCTTTACTATCTTTGCAGATAATTTGGATTTTTTTCCCTTGATATGTCACAATATAACAAGCGGTATTTTATTGAAGATTAGTTACAATGTGGAATCTAAACTATATCCATGAATATTGTGTATTCTGTTCCATTAAAATCCACTGGTCTATCTTGCACTTTGAGTGGGTCTTGTAATCCACGCATAATTTTGTGGCATCATACCTTGGTCATTAGGAAATTTTGGTTCACTGACTATCCAGATACTATAAATGTTAACATATTTCATTATTGAATATAAAGAAAATTACAGTAATTAATATTGACACTGATCTCATCAGCAAAAAAATTAAATATTGGTATACGATCAGTATGGTGAAGAAGACAAGGTTTTCAAAATGTTAAATTTTTCTTGAAAGCTCAAATTTTATCACTGGGAGCAAATGCTGTCGGTTACTATCTTTGATGCAACAGGCTTACTTCATTTTTGAAAAGATGTCTGCCAAGTACCCAAGATTGAGTAATCATACTTTGTCTTTTAGTTCTTTCAATTAAATATTCCGTGATAAAAATATTCAGTTCAGCTGTAGCTCAATTACATATGTGCTTTTCCTTGAGACAACCATCGTATTTGAGTGTGAAGCATAAGGGCTTTATATAAACATTCCATTTTTCACTTAGAATATTAAAAGACATGTACTCAAGGGACTCAAGGGCCTAGATTTACTCAAATGAATCCATTTCATTGTTTTCTCAAGAACATTCTTAAGTAAAACCAACCCTTCCATCTCCTCCACCCCATGAATGCTATGGCAATCAAGAACACAAGATTTCTAGCATAATTCAATGCTGTCTTGATTTGTGCTAAGCCTCCAACAGTTTGACTCCATACTGCTTTTACATCATCAGTGCAAATGTTGAAACACTGAAAGAAAGCAAATAGCATCTCGATATTATTCCAGAATAGTTTTGACCTTGCAGATTCCTCAAGAAAGCCTCAGAGATCACATTCTAAGAACTTCTATTCTAGCTATAATTTTAAAATCTCATTGTATCTAGCCAGCACCAGAGAAAGTTCAGGTTTCCAGTCACTGGTATTGAGGTAAACATAATCTTGCTTCTGGACTCTTGCTCTGGTTAAAGTCAAGGTTTCCTGCTTGGTGGTGCCTGAACCTCTAAGAAGACAGACAGCGAGGCTTCATTGAACTTACGGAAATGTGAACAGCTAAAAATTGTTGGTGGCTATGGTTTCTACCAAAAACAGCCTAAAAGAATTTTGCTTGACAAATCCAGTTAGAGTCAGTTGATAACACTTGTGAAATCACTCTTGGAAAAGAAAATATTTGCCATATGCATTCTTGTACTTGTAAGGCATAGATCTCAGTTTCTCATAACAGGACCTACCACCTAGGGTTATCAAGAGGAATAAAAGAATTATGTCTTTTTATTCTTTTAAGCATGTAGAAACTGGTTATTTCAATGCTTGGCACGCAATGAGCCATCCCTAGTGCTGGTCACTACTCATATCATTATTGCCGTTATCACTAATACTACATGTATCTCTCAGAAGGAATTTGAATCAGTCAATAATATTTTTTGCCTTGCATGACACCTATACAGAGAAATAAACAGGAGTATTCTAGGAAGTCAAAAATAATTCAGTTAGGTTAGAACACAGTAATTCCCCAAAGGGGAATGAAGATGGAGACGTTGGCCCAAGATTTTTTGCAAATTAGGAAAAGGCTTTAGAATTTAATTTTTCAGGCGTAGGTAATTGGGAGGCCATTAAAGGCTTTGAATGATATGATCGGGGTCCAATTTATTAGATTAACCTGGTAGCAAGATGCATCTTGCATTTCACAGAGGTAACTCAAGACAGATACAGCACACAGACATATAGAATGTACCTTGCCTTTTTGACAGAATTGTCTATCAGATTTTAATGTTAAAAACATAGTGTGAGTCAAACTTTTGAAAGAGTAATTCTCAAATGAAGGAATGTTGCCACTGAAAAATAAATAATGTGATTGGAAGTTCTTTGGGTCAGAGTTAGTTTTGAGCCAAAAAACAAAACAAAACAGAAAAACAAATGGAAGGCATACATTGCCAAATTATTTATTAAGTTTAGTGCCTGCACAAGCTTTTTCAGTACTATTTTATTATCCTAGCAGAGCTATATTTGTTCACAAAATTATTTTTTTAGGCCAGATATGAGTTGGGCAGGGATTCCTTTTTTATCATGGTGTCCGTATAGTTTTCTGATGTCTAAAAGAAAAGGTTGGACTACATAAAAACATAATGCTAAAATTTATTTTATTTTTACTTTTACTTATAGAATTTAGTTACTAATTACTAACTCCCTATTGCCTGTACCCAGAGAACACAGTGGTAGTGAAATTTCAATGCCTTGCTATGAAGCTGTATTAAAGTCATGATATAAAAATAGTCATGTGGTTTTAGTCACTCTTCCTGGGTCAAAAAAAAAGCAAAACATAAGAATAATCCCTAAACTCACTGATTCACCATTGTGATCCCCTAGAATTTCCCCTTTTTAGATAACATCTCTCAGTGAGGAAGACCAAGGTGATGAGATTGCACATGGATTTATTTTCTAGCCACAGGGGAATAGATCATACACTTATGTCAACCTATTTTTCTTTCTCTAATATTTGTATTTAAACATAAATTTGTGTTCATCACGTGTGGCCTAAAACACTGCTATTTTCCAGTTAAAATAAGGCTAACATGATTAGAGCAGGTGATGAAAATGTTCTCTAAATGTGACTAAGTTTGGTTGTCTAGTGTGGAAGAACTATGTACTTTCCAGCAGGCTCCATGTATTGGCATCGCCCAGCTGTTCAAAGAATTTTCTTGATAAAAGCAAAAACTGAGGGAGAACCAGGAAAAACAGGTGGTGTGTCAACAGCAAAATTTCAGTGTGACACCTTCAGGTGGCTCTGTGGATCCAGGGTCAGTGAAATTCACTTCAAAAGAGTCTTCCTTGGGATGCCAAGTCTTCAAAAACTAAATGAGAGTGGAGAGAGTTAAAAGAGCCTTAAAAATAGAAAAAGAGGGAAATAAGGTATATCAAGGCATTCATAAGCTTCAGAAAGGATTTAATTCTGTTCAAATATGTCTATGTATCTATCATCCATCCAATATGCAGATATTAAAACTGCAGAATACTGTATGTTTCATTATGTCCATAACAAAACACACACACACACACACACACCTTAAAATGCCTATGAAACCTTTTATAGTCATCTCATACCAAACCAGTAGGGTGTGCTCATAACTCAACATTTTACTTGCCACAGCCACACTCTGACCCTGTGGTGTTTTTACTAAAGGTAAACAAAAATAGCATATGCTGTAAGAGACAAAACGCCCAATCTGCATGTTGCTCTTGCATTTGGTTTCATGGCTCATTAAAATGACATATTATGATAAACTTCACTTGCTTTGGTTTCTCTGCTGAAATGTTGATCAATGTGTTCCTCAACAAAATGAAATGTAATGAAATGTTGGTCAAAGTCTTCTCCTGGTGAGTAATCCCCCAGTCAGCAAAATTTCCGTCTTGTCTCCAAGTCTTTCTCATGACAGCTGGCATTATTCAGAATTGGTTATAGAAATCCTTCTCATAAATAAATGCTTACATAGAATGATGAGAAACCAAATTATGCTACCAAATCATGTCTATATTTCATAGTGCGGTACTTAAATGAACAATGTAGAAGCCATTTGGTAACATATGTCATGGTTTTTTACTTTTAAGAAGCAGACCTTGTTTCTCTTGTTGGAATGTGAAAAAATATAGTATGGCAAAAACGGGCTTGGAGTAGAACTGAGAGACAAAAATTAAGCGTGAATACAAACAGTTCTTTCCAGGATAAAAATAGTCAGCAGAACATTGCACTGGCTTTCCCTTTTGATGTTGTAATTTGTGGCTACAGAACACACTTAGTGGCCTTCATTGGCTGTACATGTAAAAAACTTGGCTGAAGGATGCAGTCAAAATGGATAATATGAGCTCATCTGTCTCCAAACACTGCTTGGTTAATCACTGTGTAGACTACGATTGTTCAATTGTACCTGGAACAGCTAAAAAATGACTTAAATATTTCAAGGCATATTCAAATTTGGATTGGCCAATGGTATATTTACCCATATTTCTATGCAAGGTTAAACTTAATGATTCTACATTTAGGATAAGATATATCTAGATATTCTATGACATCCCATGGGTCTTTTTATGTAATTCTTCATTAGGACTATTTAATATGCTTTTTTTTAAACAATGTGGAAACAAAAGCACACAAAAGAGTTTACACAAAATATGAGGCTTTATATTCATGAAAACCTTTATTTAAAAATAAATTTGCTGCAGTGTGAAAAATGCAAGTTATGATATGCTATAAATGTTCTTCCTTTCACCTCCTTCCTTGCAGTTGTCAAGTGAGAACCATGCTAGTAGTTCCAGCCAATGAACTGTTAGGAGAAATGGCTTGTGTCAGGTCTGGGCTGAGATAGTCTAGAATCAATGAACCTCCTTTAATGCAACCAGTCTTAAAGGTCACGTGTTCCGGATGGCGGGATATTACATGGATTAGGGCCAACCAACATGTGTCATTCTTTACTGAGTGAGAAATAAACCCTGTGTCTGTTAAGCTTTGAGATTTTGGGGTTTGTCTGGTAGAAAGCATCAGGGATCCTGATTAAAACATAATGTTACCAGTTTTTAAATAAGTATGTAAAATATATTTTTATATAGTTGTTACAAATAAAATTAATTCGATTATTGATTAACAAAGATAATGCATTAATGGAATTAATAATTTAATTGTGCAATGGGATATAGAGTGAGAAAGCCCTTTTTGATTTCTGAACACTGATCACCCATTTCCCATCTGTAGGGACAGATAATGTCAATAGTTTCTTATATATATTTCCAGATATATTCCACATACATTATATTCTTTTTTGCTCAAATGAAAGCATACTATATGTTATTATTTATTTTTCTTTTGGTTTGTAAGAAGTCTTTACATATTAGGAGTATTGGCCTTTTGTCTATTATGTGTATTGCAAATTATTTTTCTCACATTTTCATTTGTCATATGACAAATGCTTTTCTAATAAAAAATTATTTATTTTAGTTGAATTTATATATCAAACTTGGAAGATCTCTGAGATGATATTTTAAAATGCTTACCTACTTTCTTCTCTATCTTTTTTTTTTTTATTTTCTCACATTTAAAATCTTGATATACCTGAGGAGAGTTTTGAAGTATGCATCCAACTTTAAATCTTTCCCTCATAACTACATGGTTATCTCAAGTCTATTAAATACTTTGCTCACTGATTCGAAATGCAACCTTTATCACATCTACTTTTCCCTACGTTCTTGAAGCTACTTCTAGATTCGTGAGTCTATTATATTGATGTGTCTCCCTATTTGTGTACCAGCATCATCATTTAGTCTTCAGTTCATGCTAATAACTTCTACGTTCATTGCTTCAGTGAAATTTCTCTGGTCCAAAGAAGATGTTTAATACACTGTGGAAGTCCTGGCCACATTGGCAGGTGAGGAGAATGAGATGAGAACTATTAAAAAAATAGGAGGTAGTGTGGAAAGGGAAGGCCTCTCAGAGTCACTGTATTTTTATTTAGTTATTATTTATTTTTTGAGACAGGGTCTCACTCTGTCGCCCAGGGTGGAGAGCAGAGGGGCACTCTCGACTCACTGCAACCTCTGCCTCCTGGGTTCAAGTGATGCTCTTACTTCAGCCTCCGGAGTAGCTGGAATTGCAGGCACATACCACCACACCCGGTATTTTTTATATTTTTAGTAGATACAGAGTTTCACCATGTTAGGCAGGCTGGTCTCAAACTCCTGGCCTCAAGTGATCCACCTGCCTCAGCCTCCCAAAGTGCTGGGATTGCAGGCGTGAGCCACCGTGCTGGGCCAGAATCACTGTATTTTTAAATAGTAAGCCTGAATTAGTCTTTTCTTTTCCTTCGTTTTAATACTTTTGGCCATAGAAGTGAGGTTATATAGAGCACTGGGACGGTGAGCTCCTTGGTGGGGACCCACATCTTTCTACATCTTCCCATTCCTGGTAATTTGGATCTACTGATATCTCCAACTCTCTTAAGTTAGGAGTGGAAAGTGTCTGATTGATTTTTTTTTTCTTTTTATTCAGAATGACTCATTTCCACACCCCACAAAATAACAAAAAAAGATTTCAGAGAGAACATAGTAACTCATATTTTTTAGTTGTTTAAAGTTCTTCTCGGAAATTGACTGAATCAATGTAAAAATATAATTCCATAGTTAATTCGGTATTGTTTACATAACTCCTGCAATATTTTGGATATCCAAAGTATGAGAAAGACTTTGAGAAAAGTAGATAATTTTAAATGAGAGCCTAAACAGCCTAGAAAATATTTTTAAAATGAGACCTAACTTCTAAAAAAGGAAACTCAAACAAAGAATATCATGGTTTCTTTATGATTTCCTATACAGTTTAGAAAATCTTAAGGAAATTGCACTCAAGAGCTTGACTATAAAATTTTAGGGTTTTAAAAATGAAGTTATTTTGAATCAACTATAAATATAGCTAGTAATCATATTTTTCTTGTAAACAGAGAACTTATCATCAGTCTCTTACCCTGCATCTTGTCATTGTTTTTGGCTGTTTGCTTTAATCTGACTGAAAGATGACAGGATAAATTATTAATGTATAAATGTTGACTGAATTTCTTCTTTCCTCAACCTACCAAAGAGAACATTGTAATAATCATCCCTATTTTGCATCTCTTGAAAAGTAAGCACATCAGTTGCCTGTTGTATAGCAAGCCATCTCAAATCTTAAGAACGTATCATAAGAATTCATGTAGCTCACAAATCTATGGTCAGATATTTAGGCTAGGCTCAGTGGAGGTATTCTTCTGATCCTAAGTAGGTTGATGTACAGGTCTGGTGTATACCGGCTACCAGCTAGGACAGTAGCTATATCCGAATTGAGAATCTCCCATTCTCCAGCAGGCTAGCCTGGATGTATTTTTATAATGCTGTCAAAGAGCAAGAATGGGAACAAACTCAGTTGGTCAAACTATTTTCCAATCCTCTACTTACGTACCAGTTTCCAAAATTTCAGTGGCTAAACCAAATAACATAGCCGAACTTAGGGTGAGGTTAGCGGAGGGCTATAAAGTTTTATGCCAAAGAACATATTCACAGAGAAGAGTGGGGAACTGGGGTCATTCATACATCAGTTGATCACAGTGAGAAATAACGATGTATTGCAGGAAGAGATGTTAATTAATAATCAGAATAGTTGATGCAAAATAATATAAGGGGTGGGAAAGAGAAGGAACGAAAGCATCATGGACTGGGAGTAGCCTAAGATTTTTTTTTCTTTTTGGATGGGAAGGGAGCATGCATGAGGAAGAAGCCTGACAGGAAAGTGGAATGGAAACAAAGGGTACTTTAATGGGTGTTTCTAAAGACTTTTTATTTGCAGTCGCTTTAATGCCATCCAAGAGGTCATAGGAAGAAATTCCTCTTTAATCACTTTTGGCTCTTGAGCTGTAATTTGTATGTGTCTCAGCTCCGTGACTAAACTGCATTGATCTCTAGATTCAGAAGTGGTTACTGCAGACACTGCAGCTTGCATGCCCACAGTCATATTCCTCTTTTACATTTTTAACAGATAGATTATTTTGGTCCCAACTGCAATGTCATCTGGGAAGTCCAATCCCTCTTTGAATGTGCCGGTTATTAAGTACTGTACGCTCCAGCTCCATCCTCTGTTCTTTTCTTTATGATTGCTATGGCTGGGATTCTGCAAGCCATCCTTTTCCTTTGCCAGCCGACTCCCTGCTAGGTTCTGCCAATAGGAGGCACTAAAGGGAGTGAAGAAGGGACACCCATCTTCCTGATTTCTCGCTCTAATAATTTGCTCTTCATCTCAGCATTTGGTTTGAGCAACAGCAGTTGGTACCAGTTTCCAATTTTTTCTCTATTTCAAGAAGTAGCTTCATCATGCGGCTCAGAAGTATCAGCTCCAGATGGCTGAAGTTCCCCTTACAGAAGTCTGAGTTTCGGCTCTGTAGGATGTTTCTTTGAACCCGTAAGACACTAGCACCAGCAGTAAACTTCTGTTTTAGGCTTGAACTAATACCTGACCAAAAGCAATTTAATAAACCTCCAGGGGCCTTAGTTAAAGAGGTTCTAAGGTTGCTATTATTTGTCCCAATTATTGGTCTATGCAACGCACCCCCCTCCAGGCACAAAACTGACTGAAAAGTGAAAATTTTGAATTGTGTAATTTAGGAATTATTTTCTTTGTCTATATTATTCTAGACAGCTGATCTGATAGGCTTCTTAGATTCACTAAATTATCAGGTTGCTAAGAAGAGGAACCCTTTAATAAAAAGTAAATATAGAAGGTGGAAGAGAACACATTTATTTGGAGTGAAGAGAGCTTACCTATGTAAGAATATATTGGAAATTAAAAACAACACAGGTAATAGAAGAGAAATTTTGAACAGTAAATTCACTTATTCTTCACAACTGCAAATAAGCATTTTCTATTTCTGATTCAAAAAGCTTCCAAGAGTTTAATTTTAACTTGTAACTTTCTAGATTTGTATTTTCCTAGTTCACACTACATCCTTTCTTATTGTATTCCTTTTCATATAATCCTCTAACAAAATGTACTTATAATTCCAAGAATTTACAGTAATGTATCTATCCTGATTAAAGTGGCTACTGCTGAATTTGGTCTTTTTATTAAACCATGAATTGTTTTCCTGATGCTTATGGGTTTACCCTTTCCCTAGCAATTAACATAAATTCCTGGTGAACAAAAGACCTTATGGAAATGGAAAAAACAAAATGCATATTTGCTGGACTTTCTAGAGTGGCATGGGGATGGGGAGGGAAAGGAATGTGACTTTGCCTTTCTTTTGATTTATTAATGATTCTGGGTAGTCTATGTGCCTGGAGACTTTAATAGCAGACACATTTTAATAAGCAAAATAGCATGCCTTATTTTGGCAATGCTATCATGCATCTCATCGGCTTTCAGCTGTATTTTTTATTAGAGAGTTTCCATATAGATTTTATTTAAAACTCAGGGATAGATTGCCATATCAGTTTTAAAATATTAAATATTATTGGGAAAAAACAATATAATCATAATATAAACAACAGTTTAGTAATAGAAAGCCTTGCATATTAGTAGCTTAGTGTTTTTTTTTATGTTTTGTGAAAATAATTTTGAAATAATATATTGAATCTCAAAAGAGGTATATAATTAAAATCCTATAATTTGCTTGTAGGTGGCTTAGTGAGAGCTATGAAATTTATATAAAATGTCCTAAATGTAAAAAATGATGTTGAATCATTAATAATCCTATATGACTTATAATCATTAACTTTAGGAATGATAACAAATTCATGGAAGCACTTACATTTAACAATCACAAAGAACTCCAAAAAATAAGGAATACATTGGAATACTCTTGGTCTGTTTCCCTTTTCGAGAAAATCTACCACCTCTAGAGTCTTCTTATCAGTTAAGGACTCCATCAATCACTCAGTTTCTTTGCCTTGATCTTGGGGTCATCCTTATTCTTTCTCTTGCTGTCGTGGTCGATACCCAATGTAGTTTAAACTTCAAACCAAACTACTTCCAAATGTATCACAAAACTGATGTGACATATCTTTCCATCTATTACTTCATATGTCACTTTGGGTTTGTCTGATGTTTTCTCACAGTGAGATTCAGGTTATACATTTTGGGCAAAAATATCACAAAAGAGAGAAGTGATTCTGTGTTCTTCCAAATGAACCATTAGGTAGTATGGTGATTTGTTTGTCTTGTTCATTTTGTTACTGAAGATTTAACTAAAATTACTTGATTAAAGTGGTTTCTTTCAGGTTTCTCCTTTGTAAAGTCAGTAATTCTCACTTGTAATTAATACATATATTATGGTCAGGTACTTTGAGATCGCGTAAATATTGATTTTCTCATTAAATTTTTACTTGCTGGTTTTAGTGTCCATTGATATACACTGGCTGAATGAAGTATTCCTGTGATTATTGGTAAATATGATTATCTGGTTTCAACATTACTTTTTTTTTCTTTTGAGATGGAGTCTCACTCAGTCACCCAAGTTAGAGTTCAGTGGCGTGATCTTGGCTCACCATAACCACCATTTCCTGGGTTCAAGTGATTTTCCCATCTCAGATTCCCAAGTAGCTGGGATTATAGCAACCTGCTATCATGCCTGATTATTTTTTGTGTTTTAGTAAAGATGAGTTTCACCATGTTAGCCAGGCTGGTCTTGAACTCCTGACCTCAGGTGATCAGCCCCCCTTGGCCTCCCAAAGGGCTAGGGTTACAGGCGTGAGCCACTGCATTTGGCCTCATCATTACTTCTATATTTATTAGTTGACATTCTGTTCTAAGAGAAAGTTTTCTTATCTCACTCACTTAAAAATTAATTAATTGTTTCATTGGTTGATTAGTTAATAAAGTGTGGGCAAAATAATTTCTATTTGATTCAGTGGGTTGTGTTCTGATATTATCATTTATTTTGATATTAAAATGGCATAAGGGTATTGGAGGAAAGGAATGTGATGTCTCTCTTTTGGCATATTAATATAGGTTGTTTACACACTTGGAAATGTAATAGCAAACATATTCATAAGCTAAATAATTGATATATTTATTTTAAAAGGCTAGAGGATAAAGAATTCACAAGATGATTGGAATATATAAGATTAATATAGAAATTTTGGAACTAAAAATTACAGTAACTGATATTAAAATTTAAATGAATTGTTTTAAAAGCATATTAGCCTAAAAAGTAAAAATGGCTAGTTAATTAGAAGACATGTCCATAGGAAATATTTAGGATGAAGAGTAAGAAAAATTAATAATTAAACATTGTGTTTAAAAAGAAAATGCAGAGCTGAAGGGAAAAGTAATGAGCTGGAAGATACCTTAAAAGAAAATATATCAACTCAAGGCCAAACAGACAGAAAGACAATTCAGAAAACAGCATGAGAGAAATGTGGGTGGGATGTGGTGGAAAGTTTGCATATCTGTATATCTATATAGGCATATTACTGTCTCTATCTCTATGTGACTGGCATGTAGGAGAGAAGAGAACGAGGTAAGAGACAGAAGCAGCAATTAAAGAAACACTGGCCAGGAAATTTTCAACTTTAAAAGAAAACATCAGCCTACAGATTGAAGCTGTACTTCAAACCTAAGCATGGTAAGTACAAGGAACATCAGACGAAAGCCTAGTTAGGCCAATGAAACCCAGAAACAAACAGGACCTGTTAAAATAATACAGAGGAAAAGGCAATAGTGTCTTGAAAGGAGCAACAACATTGGCAGCTTACCTTTCAACAAAATGATAAAATCTAGAAGATGATCGAATGCTATATTTAATTGGCTAACATGAGAAAAAATGCCACTGTAGAATTTTACTCTCAGCAAAATATTCTTCAGAATTAAAAGTGAATGTTAATTCATACCACATACATAATGGAATATTATTCAGCCTTTAAAAAGAAGGCAATCTTGTCATTTGCCCAACATGTATGGAACTGGAGGACATTATGTAAAGCGAAATAAGTCAGGCACGGAAAAACAAATATTGCATGTTTTCACTCATATGTGGTGGCTGAAAAAGATTAACTCAGAGAGTAGAGCGCTAGTTACCAGAGGCTGGGAAGAGTAGTGATAAAAGGGGATGGTTAATGGGTGCAAATACACAGATAGAATGTGGTGTAGTCTGCATGTTCTCGCTCACAGGTGGGTTTTGAGCAATGAGAACACATGGACACAGGGAGGGGAGGATCACACACTGGGGTCTGTTGCTGGGGATGGATGGGGAGGTCAAGGAGGGATAACATGGGGAGTAATACCAGATGTAGGTGACGGGGGGATGGAGGCAGCAAACCACGTTGCCATGTGTGTACCTATGCAACAATCCTGCATGATCTGCACAGGTACCCCAGAACCTAAAGTATAATGAAAAAAAAAAGAAAATTCAGACAAAAACAAACAAACAAAAAGAACGTGGTGTAGTGTTTGGTGCCACAATGGTATGACTGTAGTTAACGATAATCTATTACATATTTCAAAATAACTAAAAGAGCGAAATTGGAATGTTCTTAACATAAAGAAACAATACGTGCTTGAGGTGATGAATACCACAATTACCCTGGTTTGATCATTACACATTGTATGCTTGTATCAAAATATTGCATGTACCCTGTAAATATGTACGACTAATATGTACCCATAATAATTAAAAATTTTAAAAAGAAACTTAAGGAATCACTCTGCTAAATTTCCAAATAAATACTAGGAGATCTTTCTCTGTTCTTACTGTCTGTGTTACCCATCCAACCATCAAAATAGGTAAAATTATTATATTTTCAGTGATATGATACTTTTCTGCCAGCATATATTCACTAACAGATACTAAAGAAAAATTTCAGGCAGAAATAAAGCAATTGTAGACAAAAATTTAGATGGATTGCAAGAATGAAGAAAGTATACATTTAAGGGAGTAACTGTAAACTGATATTCTTTATTAAAAATAAATACTAATGCTATATGACTGTATGTACAGGATTAAAATACATGGCACAGTAGCACAGGTTAGAGAGAGGGTAATTGCAGACAAGGTATTATAGAGTCTGTAATGGACTACATGGCATTCCCTTCTGTTCCCCTACAAATTCATATGTTGAAGTCCTAAACCTAAATGTGGCAGAATTTGCAGACAGCCTTTTAAGGATGAGGCAAGTAAGTGAGGTCATAACGGTCTTACAGGAATGATGTCCTTATAAGAAGAGGAAGATACACCAGTGCCGTCTTTTTACAAGCACAGAAGAATCTGCAACCAAAGGAGAGAGGCATCAACAGACTCTGACCCTATTGGCCCTTGATCTTGCCTTCCAGCTCCCCAAACAGTGAGAAAATGCATATCTGCTGTTTAAGCCACTTCCTTGGTGGTATTCTTTCATGGCAGCCTGAACAGACTAAAACAGAGACCCTGCATTATCTGCGAATGGGAAAAAGTACTAATTAAAGTAGATATTAATAGATTAATGATATACAGTGTAGCAGACTAACAATGAAAATAAACAAATTAGAATGTAATGATAACAGGCAAATATTGGGTAAAGATTAATATTAAAATGTGATTACTCTCAAAAACAAGCCAGTGTAAAAACAGATCAAAGAATAGATGAAGCAACTTGAAAGATACTGAGATAATGTATTTAAACTCAAATATATCACAATTTACATTAAAAACAATTTGAATATGTCAACTAAAGACTATGATTATTAATGACATTTTCTATATTCTTAGGAAGGACATAGGAAAGTTAAAACTAATGTTAAAGGAGAAGATACATCATAAAAACACTAACAGCAGTTAGAAAAATATTTTTTTGTAGTGGCCCAGATTGTAAATATTTTCAGCTTTAGGGTCTTTATTGCATGTTATTTTTGTGCATGCTGTTACATGCCTTTAAGAATGTAGAAAACATTTGTAACTTACAGGATGTAAAAAACCAGGCTGTCTACCAGTCCATCTGCTATGGACTCAATGTTTGTGTTCCCATAAAATTCATTTGTTGAAATATAATTCTAACTGTGATGGTATTCAGAAAAAGAGCCCTTGGAATGTAATTAGGTTATCAGGATGGGACCCTCATAAATGGGATTGGTGCTCTTATAAGAAGAAAGAAAGCTAGCTCATACTCTTTCTGCCATGTGAAAGTACAGCAAGAAGCTGACAGGCTGCATCCAGAAGAGGACCCTTATCAGAATCTGACCATATTTGTACCCTGTACTTGGACTTGCCAGACTCCAGAAGTGTGAGAAAAAGATTTTGTTGTTTATAAGCTACACAATCTATGGTACTTTGTTACAGCAGTCTAAACTAAGACACCATCCATTACTGATTCCTGATCTATAGACAAATTAGTGTAGTTATGTTAATACATAAGCAATATAGGCCCTAAGTCACAAAGGATTACTAAATACAGTGGGCAACATTTTATAACAATATAAGGTTAATTTAACCAGAAGATAGGGCAATCTTAAGACTGACTATATGTAACTTTTATTATTGTCTCAAAATATATAAAGGAAAAATGTATTGAACTAAAGAAAAAATGGAAAATTCTACATCTTAGACAAATCATCTTAGCTATTAGAACACAAAACAAGATCAATAGAGATACAGAAGACATAAACAGAATGTCTAACATACTTGATGTAAAACACATTTATAAAACACTGATTTCAACAATTTCGTTTCAAAAAGTTTATGCAAATGGAATCATAGAACATATAACCTTTTGGGATTAAATTTTTTCATTCAGACTACTTTCCTACATATTCATCTGAATTTCTTCCTCTGTTAATAATTTGTTCCTTTTTAATATATAATTTTTCAGTTACTTATATGTTTATTTTTTATTGTGATAAGGAACACATAACATGAAATCTACTCTCCCAGAAAATTTTTAAGTATACAGCGCATATTAACTCTAAGTATTTTTCTTGTAAAGCTGCTCTCTAGAACTTTCTCATCTTGTGTGACTCAAACTCTCTACCCATTGAACAACCACTCCTCATTTCACGCTGAAAACCATTTTACCTCCCGCTTCTATGAGCTGGACCACTATAGACACCTCATCTAAGCAAAATCATACAATATGTGACCTTTTGTGACTAATTTATTTCACTTAGTCCTAATGGTTTATCCATGTTGTCGCATTTGTATTTTCTTCTTTTATGACTAATAATCCATTATATAGATATACCACATTTGCTTTATCCATTCATCAATCAATGGATAGTATGGTTGTTTCTACTGCTTGGCTACTGTAAATAGTGCTGCAAAGAACACAAGCATGGAACACTGAAACGCCAGACAGAGGCTCCTCTATTTCTCTCCCTAGGGAGAGGCTGCCCAGCTACATGGACCTCTAGCTCCTATATATCCTGTCCTCTGGATCAGCAGCAAGCTATGAGCCACCCAGCTCTCTTGCATTCTCAGTGCTCTCTAGAAACCCAGAGCAAGCAAGCTGATCCCCAGCAGTGCTCTGAGACAGAGAAGACAGAAACTAGTCTCTTGGGCAGCCCTTGGAAAAGTTCAAACTCTGCATACATGTTTCACTCTTCTCTTTTCCTCCCAGGGAGAAACCAAGAGCTAAGAGTTTTCTCCTCATCATGCCATGCTGAGCTGGGAGGAGGGTGAGTGTAGAGACAATATGGAGAGTGAGTGCCAGGAGTTTTCCTACTGCCTTTCATGTGGCTGCTTTCATGCTCCCCTGGGGTGCAGCTGCCTCTTCACTGTTTTCTGGATGTCTCTCAAAAGGGAAAGGGTCTATGTATTATTGTTGATTCAATCTCTCCTTGGTGGAAGGAGACTCCAAGCCTTCTTTCTGCCACCTTTCTGATATCAACCCCAATTTTACCCTAAAATGTTAGTCTGCCATGATTTTCGGGATACTGGCAAAAAATCTGAGAATCTGGAGCAGAGACAATGAACTTTACTACCCACATTAAAGCAAGCTGCACAAGCATCAGCTTTCCAAGCAGCAATTCCTAAAGGATTCTTGAAGAGGGCCAGGTAGTGCTTGTGCGTTGGTTAAATTGTGCTGCAAAAGAAGATCGATGAGCTTGGAAAACTGGAATTGTTTATTCATACTAGATACTAAGAATGCCTACCTGCTTTTCTAGATGGAAACAGTCTTCCAAGGCTAAGAAAACTTGCCTTCTGTTCTGGTGGAAGATGCCATCTTTAACTTCCAAAGCTGTTTGCTCCACAAACATCCTTGAGAATAAAAGGAGTCAATACTTCTGTTCTCAAGATGTGAAGAAACATGAGAGGCCCATAGAGAATCATCATCCAGTAATATTAGCCAAAATAGCAAATTGTAACACAATACAAAGGTGTGAAAATATTCAGAGGGTGTTATCTGGCCACAGAAGAAACAAGCTAGAAATCAGTAACAAAAGTACATGTAGATAATACTTAAAGTGTTTGGAAACTAAAATATGCTTTTCTAAATTATATATACGTTCAAGAGAAAATCACAATATTAATTAAAATATCTTATTTTCATTTATTTAAAATATTAAAAGTTGTGGAATGTAACTGCAGAAGTACTTAGAAGGAAATTATAGCATTATATGCACATATTAAAAATAATAATTGCTAACAATTACCTAAGCTCTGTTTCCAGGTCCAACAGAAACCATGGCAAATTAAAGCCAAAAACCCTAAGATAATAGAAATGGCAAGAAACAGAAACCAATAAAAACCAGAAGCAAATACCAAGACCCAATAGACCAAAATATTATTATTTGAAAAGATTAATAAAATCAAAGAACTTCCTTGTGATATAAATTATGAAAAAAAGAAAACAAACATGTTACCAACATAAAGAATGCAAAGGTGATATCACTGTAGATCCACAGATTTTAAAAGATAATAAACAAATGTCTTTAAGATTAAATGAAAAAAAATCTTTGAAAATACAACTTTCAAAAACAGACAAAAGACCAAATGGAAAACCTCAATGCTCCTTTATCTACTAAAAAAATTGAATTCACAATTAAGACCTCTCTACAATGCAAGACCAGATAGAAACAAAAAAGAATAAGCTACTGCTATACACAATGGGGATGAATCTCATAGACATAATAATGAGAAAGAAAACGAAGTTAAATAAGTAAGAGTACAAAATGCATAGCATCATTTATATAAAGTTCAAAAACGGGCAACCCCAATCTCTAGTAATAAAATTAAATATGGTGGCGACTTTTGCGAATGCAGTAATGATTACGTGGGAGCCTAAGGAAGGCTGCTGGCAAGCAGATGATATTCTGTAGTTTGGCCTTTATCTTGGGTATGTGTGTGACGATCAGGCAAAAATTAATCAAATTCTACCTTTTGGGTTTGCATTCTTTCCTGTATGTATGCTATAGCTCAATAAGCATTAAAGTCAAAATACAAACTACCAAAAAAGTTTAGAGAGGAAATAGCCTGATTTCTTGAAGTTAATGTCTGAGATTGCCAAAACATTGTTCTATCTTCCTCTTTTTATACTTTTTATATCAACACTGCATTAATCTTTTGGGGAAGATTATAAAATAGATAATCATTACTAAACTCTATTTGTGAGACCGGATTACGTAAGTAAAGAATTATAACCCTAGTTTATCTTTAGTATTTAGGCCATCTAAATTCACTAGCTGACTTCAAGGAAGGAAAAAAATCAGGGTTTATGAAGAGCCTCAGCAGGGAGTGTTTATATTAGATACTTAGCACTGTAGGATGCTGTGAGTTGGAAAACATCAGCAGATCCAATTAACAGATTCTGCACTGTGGCAATTGAACTATATTACGCTGTGGATGGCTTTGTGTGTGAATGTGAGAACATATTCTTAAGAAATGCTGTAACTTTATCCCATATAATTTCATAAGAATTTCTCTATAGGCTTGGGATTTGCAATAAAAATAGAGATATGTTCCCTTCTCATTTGTGGAATTTTCTAATAAAATTTATTGAGAATCATTAAGGAAATAACACTGATTTGTTCTTATCTGATTTTGAAGAATGAGTAACAGCCTATCTGCCTGTATGGAATGTGTTCTTTCACTGCTACCGTCCCTATCCTAATCATTTGGACCTCCATAAAATTGAGGGGCTTGCACTTCTATGTGTGACAATTAACAGAGACTGCTGCATGTGGCCAGCTGCTTTCTGATGAACTGTTGGGCTACTTAACTGACTTTTCTAAGTAATCCATTGTGTTTGAAAGGACTCATTCATAATGGCAGACTATAGATTACTTCAGAAGTGTGCGTTTTCTAAAGGAAATGTAATCTAGTCATGAGTCCCAGAGTTAAAATTTAACCAATGTTCTCTTTAGAGATTTGTGGAATTTGGATCAGAAACATCACGTCTAGAAACGTATCTTGATATTTCTGACTTTATTCTTTTTTTTTTTTTTTTTTTTGAGACGGAGTTTCGCTCTTGTTGCCCAGGCTGGAGTGCAATGGCGCGATCTCGGCTCACCGCAACCTCCGCCTCCTGGGTTCAGGCAATTCTCCTGCCTCAGCCTCCTGAGTAGCTGGGATTACAGGCATGCGCCACCATGACCAGCTGATTTTTTGTATTTTTAGTAGAGACGGGGTTTCACCGTGTTGACCAGGATGGTCTCGATCTCTTGACCTCGGGATCCACCCGCCTCGGCCTCCCAAAGTGCTGGGATTACAGGCGTGAGCCACCGCGCCCGGCCCTCTGACTTTATTCTTTATACGGCATGTTTAGGAACAATGACTCTTAAGTTGGTAATTGTTGGTCGCTAGAGAATTGAAGCAAATGCCAAAAAAGATTGCACAAGCCAGAGGTATGGAAACCTCAAAAACCGTGTGGTGGGACTCATATCCATTCTCTGATCTCAAAACCTCCTACCACTGCATTTGCTAGTTTCTTTCATTGGCTAATGTATATCCAACAATTTTTGCTAATGAATATTTTGGGGATTGAAAGATAGTATTCCCTGCTTTTTCATTTTACATATCATTGCTTTCTCCAAAGGTTGTTGGTGAGACAATCAAGATGTGTGGGTGTCTGTGTGTGTATATACACATATGCTTGTGTGTATATGTATATTTATTCTGTTTTGTCTTGTAAATGGGTTGATGATAAAATGAGGGTGCAAGTTAAAAAAAGATTAATGAAAAATTGGAAAAGTTGCCGGAGTGTGTGATATACAAAATGGAAGAACAATTTTTCCAGAGTAGTCATCCTTATTAAATATATCTTGTGAAAATTCAAAATGTCAGAGCTTTTGCATATGGAAAAAAACCTTAATTATTATTTCTGGATCAGTCACATTTAGGGTAAAGTATTTCAATGGAAATTCTGTGTGTGCTGGGATTATCATTTTTTAAACTAATATAATTTTGAAGAAAATAGTCTGTATTTATAGTACAAATAAAAATAAAACAAAAATTATGAATGAGGCATTTAAATAAAAACAAAAGGTAAAACAATTGCCACAGGCTAGTTTCTGAAGTTGAATTTGGGTATCAGCTTTCTAAAACATTTGCTTTGATGAGAGAAGCTAGTATTTCTAGTGAAATTGTTTAAATTTTATTCCCCAGAACCACTAGTGCTTTCTGTAGGTGGCATGATCTAGGGGGTGAGTGATTAAGCAAAAGAAGAAGAAAAGTACAGTGGATATATGCATCCTTTTTGGTTTCTAAAAAGGTAATTGTACAGTTGTCAGGATTTTTCCACATTCAACTGAAGCAGGTATCCGTCTTCAAAATAATATTACTGTAGATTCTTTGTGATTTGTTTAATTTCAGAATCCAAAAAGTAGGATGTACTACCTAAGGAACCCTCATCTCTCAAAAAATGTTATTTTAATAACTGTCAGTAATTCTTCCTCAAGTTCATGTATTTATTCCCGAATAGGGCTGTAAAGCAATTAAAAGTTTAAAGAGCTATCAAAACTGCAGCATCCCAAACAGCTCTGATTCAATCTGCAGAAAGTAATTTCTTTGTGGGGAAATAATTGGAAAAATATTTCATATGCTACTGCATGGTTTTCATTGGTTTACCACGTAAATTTCCACAGAGGATTTGGAACACAGAATGGTATTTTTAATGTGAAAGCAGGAGGGCTTTGTTTGCCAGGTGACTATTTCAGAGCTCTCAAAGCTATGACAGAAAACAGCTTTAGATTTGGACAGAAGCACTATGTGTGAAAAGTTATGATGCAATCAGAGACAGGCTTTCTGTGATAGTGTTATACATAATGTTACAGGTGATTATACAATCTGTTGTTAACAATTGATTCCTTGATTGGCAACTCAGTAATTTTTAAGGAGGTGAGCTGATGACATATGACGAGCCTTCTGATTTTGAACAATAAATACTGCTGAATAACCTGGACAAGGGGATTTTTATTTTAATGAAAAAAAGAGAACTGCAACAGTGCTTAAACTTTGAGGATCTCAACAAACCAAATCCTACATTGTAGGCTCACCCTGGCCACCCTACTTGCTAGTACAACGGGTCTCACCATCCACTCCTAAGCATTCTTCCTCTCCTCCACTTTTTCTTCGTGCTATTCGCCCTCTAACATGTTCCACAGTTTAGTTAATTTCTTATAGTCACTGTGGTTTTGTTTTTGCAGTCTTTCTTCTCTAGAAAGGGTAGGGATCTCTGTTGTGTTCACTAATGTACCTCATACTTAGGATGGTGTTCATGACACACAGTTGATTCTCCTGAAATATTTGCTGAAGTTAAAGTGATTTTTGTATTTGTATTGGGAGAGATGAAAATAATAGATAACATTTATTGAGCTATTTCTATGGGCCAGGTACCATGTGCCTTAACAAGGTATAGGTTAAGCCTTTTGTTCCGTTTTCTCATTTAATCCTCACAACTACTCTTATGAATTGAATTGAAGATAGAGGGCTGAGGCTCAGTGAAGTTAAGTCAAGATCAAATGGCCAGTAGGAAGCAGAATCTGCAATTGAACTCTTTTGTCCAACTCCAGAGCTTTTGCACCTCACCACTAAGTGTACTTCTTTAGATCATATTTCATTCTTTCCCATGCTTGAATTTAAATATGTATGTGTCAATTCCACTTAGACTTCAAGGACTTCCAAATCATAATGAACAATTCTAGCAACAACTGACAAATTTGTCTGTGGAAAACTGGCATTCTGTGGTAATTGAATTGTACCATTGGCTTTTGTTTTCTAGTTCTCAGAGTATGGAATTTTGGCAATTTTATTTAGTGAGCACACACACAGCCAGAATGTTGTCACCAACTGTTTTGTCTTGGCCAGGGGTGACTCTTCCAAAGACAGAGCTCCAGAAAAATGCAGGCCTGTAATTGCTACTAAAGTCATGGTCCTCTTCTCAGGGCATATGTAAGTCTGCTTGTGTGGATGATGTAAAATTCTGTAAATTGGTTAATAGTGGTCTTTTTGTTTTTCATTTTCACAATTATGTCAGCTAGGTAGTAAAGAAAGCCACATGATTAAAGAATTAGATTTGCTTAAGATCTAAAATAATCTCTGAGTGTAGTGCCAGTGTTCACTCATTTTACGTTATGAGCAATGTAGTATTAAGGGCAAGTAAAAAAGAGAAAAGCATTACTAGTTTCAATATTGATTCACCACCAAAAGCTGTTGGCTATAGATTTTGTTAATATTTATATTGAAAATTGAAGCACAGATGTGTTAATTACTTATGAATTTGGTCAGCGTAAGATCAAAAAACAAGTAATTGATACATTGTAATCACTATGAAACAGAGAATTCAAGTTGGATTCTGAGTCAACTAGTTTTAGATCTTGATCTTAAATAACTTGAAGACATTTAATTTCATTTCTGATGTGCACTCAGCTTTTTATTTTACCATCTAATTTATTTAATTGACAATGTGTCTATTACACTGATATGTTTAAAAGACTGGCTGATGCATAATTGTAAAACTATTACATATATGCTATTGGCCAAGATTGGGTGCCATAATCTGTGGAATGATATATGTAAGACAATGTTTTGGCCTTTTTGATAATAAGAGACTGATACATTTACAATATCACAATGTATTAAATTAAATAAGCAAGAAACCATTGGCTTAAGAGTGTCTGAGTGCTTCGAGTTTGTAATAAACTGAAATCTAACTTAGTATGTAAACAGACTGAAACCTGAGTGGGAGTCTAGTTTTATAACAACTAGCTGGTTGCAGCCAATCATAAATGGCTGAGCTTCAGCCAATCACAACAATGAATTGATCAGATCATGCCTAAATAAGGCAAATGCCTCATCATCCCATGCTAAGTCAAATGCTTGACTGTAGCCAATCAGGTGATTCCTCTGTTTTGCTTCCCTGTTCTACTTGTCAAAGATTGCTGCTCAAACTGCTGATGGAGATCTCTGAACCACTTCTGGTTCTGAGTGCTGCCCAATTTGTCAATCATTCTTTGCTCAGATAAACTCTGTTAAATGTAATTTGCCTATAGTTCTTTTAACAAATATAACCATTTATCACAGAAATATTTTTGAATATACAATTGTTATAATTAACTACTAATAACTCTTATTAAATGAACATAAAATTTTAAAAGTTCATAATAACATGAATAGCAACTAAGTCAAAATTGGTTCTTAAGAAAGAAATGCATGACAGTTATTTTTAAGAAAGGCAGTAATTGGCATTATATGGCATCTTAATTATTTCATTATGTAACATTTGAATATGTTTTAATAATAAGACTATATTTAGGTAGAGTTTATTTACCGTAGTCTGTTATGTCATAATATAGTACCATCAAATGAATTATATTTTAACTTTCACTTGTGGCTTTTCCTTTCCATGTATGTATGTGTGTGTGTTTGTGTATGTATGAGACAGAGTCTTCCTCTCACTGCAACCTCTATCTCCTGGGTTCAAGCAATTCTCCTGTCCCGTCTCAGCCTCCAGAATAGCTGGGATTACAGGCATGCGCCATCACGCCCAACTAACTTTCGTATTTTTAGTAAAGACGAGATTGTGCCATGTTGGCCAAGCTTGGTCTCGAACGCCTGATCTCAAGTAATCTACCCACTGCAGCCCCACAAAATGCTGGAATTAGAGGTGTGAGCCACTGTGCCAGTTGATGTATGTATTCTCTGAAACACACAAATCTCCAGTTGATTTTTAAAGTAATTTTAAATGATTTTTAAATGTGGTTGACCTTTTCACTTATAATTATTGATATATTAAATACGCAAACTTTTTTATAACAACGCCAATTTCATTTATGTTTAGAGTTGCTTTTTTGAGTAGGAAAGACATATAGTTTTAGATAAGTCATACGAAATGGCCTAAAATCCTTAGAATGTCCAGGAAATTTGTTGCCACTCATGAATGTTAAATAATAATCAGAAGCCATGGTTTCAAATAGGCAAAGTTTGTGTAATTACTCTTTTTGACTCTCCTCTAGGATTTCTCATAGCCATGTAATTTTCTGGTCAAACACAACTGATATTTTTCTACAACATTTTGAACGTGCTCTGAATATGCAATAAGATGCCTATAAAGTGCCTAACCTAAACTAAAGCAAATTCAGAATTTTAGTACATGGATGGCAGGTTTAGGGTAGTAGAAATGGCAAGGCTTGGAAATTGGCAAGGTGAAGAGGTATACTCTAACTTAGCTACTCGTTAGCATGTGCCTGAGAGAAAGGAGCCTTACCCTCTGTAAACCTCATTTTCCCGATTTGTAAAAATGAGAATTATAGCACTTATTGTCTTATGTTATAAAGATGAAGGTGAACCGGTGACTGCATTTATTCATTCAATACTATAATTAGTGGCCTACCTTGAGCCCAGTGATGTTCTACATTCTTGTGATGGATGTAGAAGTTAACTTGCTGTCATAGAGCTTCAAGTTTAGTTTATTAAAGTACCTATTACATAAAATCCTATTTGAATATTTTATTCATTCACTGACTTGTCCTGGCATTCTTTTTCTTCTTCCTGTTTCGTAGACATATATTTCTTTTTCACGTAATAAGAAATAATCTGTAGTCTTTTTTTCTCAAACTCCAGGGGTTGGGGATTTCAATACTGAAGAATCCCTGAAACTCATACTTTGGTCTTATGGATTCTTTTTCTACTGTTTTATCAAAAATAGCCAAAGTAAGCTTCTGCATTCGTGTTCTTCCAAAACATTTATTGTTAATAATCTCATTTTAAATTTTGTGCACATTTCCCATAGTTATACTTCCCATAATATCTCAGAGGTGACCATTAAATGCTAGACGTGGTTAGTACTTTATGGCCTCAGAGAAACAGTTTTGTGCACATCTGAGTGTCCAATGCTGCTATAGAAGCTCTCAGAATACAACAAAAAAGTGCTGTAAGAAAAGTAAACTTCAATTGGTACAAAAGAGAGTCACACCACTTATCTATTCCACAGGATTAAAAAAAAAAATCACAGAAAAAACAAGATCTGATTCTGGTGTTCTGTGTATGTCATGGGAATGTACAAATTACATACTATATGATATGATTAATTGTTAAGAAATTAGAGAAGTTAAGAGTGAAAAGTGTAGTTAAATGTAGACTTTTGATATACTTAGATTGATCCTTCTCTCTCCTCTTCCCTTCCCAACTGCCCTGTCCCCTGCAGGCTTCCTCGACAAAAAACTTTACTTTTTGTTCTTATTCAATTCATGGCTGTTATGGTAGCCTGAAATTAGTTGAAATAATAATTTCGAACTAACTCTGATGAACATATTTACTTATAAGGTCTATTGCACTCAAATCATAACCATATGGTATTTCAAAATCTGACTGACTTGTAACATTGGCAGCTGGAATGGAGTAAAATGTATCTGAAGGCTGGAGCCATCACAAAAGATTTAGAGTGTCACCCTCACTAGAAAAGTGAGATGCCAAATCGTATGAAATTCCAAAGAGAAATTTTACAGAAAGGGTGAGATATGGAGGTTTTGGAAGAACACAAATGCAGATGCTCACTTTGGCTATTTTCCATAAAACAATACAAAAAGAAGCCACAAAACCGAATTGTGAGTTCCAGGGAGACTTAGGTGTTGGAACGCTCAACCCCTGGAGTTTGAGAAAAAAAAGGGGTAAGGGAGAGACAGTGGGGGTGTGGGGAGGGATAACACGGGGAGAAATGCCAGATATAGTATGCACCTAAAGAAATATCAAAAAAAAAATAAGGAGGACATACCATTAGAAAAAAGACTACAGATGATTTCTTATTACTTGAAAAAGAAACGTATGTCTGAGAAACAGGAAGAAAAGAAGCAATTCCAGAATAAGTCAGTGAAAGAACACAATATTGAACTACATTCTTCAGCTTTTGTTTTTTCTTTAGCTACAGTATTTGAACTAATAGGGATGATATTAAGTGAGGGTAAAAATGAGGGAACAGGCAAATAGAATATATCTAAAATATAATGAGTATTATTTAAGATATTGCTTACTGTTTGGTTTTTTTCCTATTCTTCGACTCACATGCATGCCTATACATCATTTAGCCTGTAGGAGAACCAAGCAATTCTGATACTAAAAGAGTCCCCAGCAATCACCACTTGTGAAGTCCTGGTAGTGAAGGGATGGTCAATGAAGTGAGTTAATTTGCTCAAGGCCACCCAGCAGAAAATGACAGGGCAGGAGTGTGAACTTGTTGACATGTGCTCTTGTATTCTGTTGACAAAATTATTTTACTACACATTGTTTACCCTGAGATTCAACCCCTGGACAACTCAAACATCTGATAATTTATCTTTTCTTAGAAAAACACACATTTTATTAAGAATTTTAAAGAAATTAGCATAGAATTGCACCTTTCTTAAATTTTTAACATCTATTGCTAATGATCTCATTTTAAATTTTGTGTGTGCTTACCATAGATTTTTTTTAGTTGATTGGCCCTTAGTCTTGTGATATACTCCAACATCCTCAAATTCATTTTCTCTTTCTCCATCTTTACCATTTTGTTTTATCTACTTTAGCATTTCTCTCAATGTGTATTTCATCTCTTTTTATCCATTGTTTTTTGTTTTTGTAAGATGAAGAAAGCATTTCAGGGGATTCATTTGCTGCTGACCACAACTTTGGTCAACTCCTATATGTTGAAATAAGAATATTTTTATTGTCACTTTCTAAATAACCTACATTTGGAATTTTGGTTGCTTCTGAGTCAATTAGCCACAGGACTGAATTGAAAAAAAACAAAAGCAGTTAATGGTTAGAAATACGGGCTATATAATTTATGCTTTTCGTAATTTTTTTGAGATGTTCTTTATGGACCAATATTTATTCAGATACTTTTATTTATACAGATATTTATAAAAATTGAAATTGCTTACAAAATGTGTATCTTTATAAATGTATTCTTTTATTGTTAACATTACTTTGCATTTCAACATTATAATATCTGCATTTAAAGCTCACTAAATCATATTTCAAAATAAATTAATCTAATCAATTTACTACATTTTTTATTGTAACTCTACTTAGCATTATAATAATAAAATAATTGTGTCCTCTCCAGCTTTTTTCAGTAGTATTTATGTAATAAATAATTTACTATTTAATTAATTAATTAATTAATTAATGAGTCAGAGTCTTACTCTCTTTCCCAGGCTGGAGTGTAGTGGTGTGATCTCGGCTCACCACAACCTCCACCTCCTATGGTCATGTGATTCTCCTGTCTCAACCTCCTGAGTGGCTGGGACTCCAGGTGCACACCACCAAGCCTGGATCATTTTTGTATTTTTAGTAGAGGAGGGGTTTCATTATGTTGGCCAGGCTTGTCTCAAACTCCTGACCTCATGATCTGCCTGCTTCAGCCTCCCAAAGTGTTGGGGTTATAGGCATGAGCCACGGTGCCCCGCCCACCATTTTATTTTTAATGCTTTAGTGTCCTTTTGAATTATGCAACCAGCAGACAACTGCAAAGCAGGACATTGCTCTCTAGCAATGCTTTGCTTGATCTTATCCAGTAATTTAAAAGTTCACAATTTTGCTAGCATATTTTTCTCCAAACTCTTATAACCTGTGTATTTCTAATTTTCCAATCCAATCTTTTACTACCCATTTTTCCCCACAAAGAAAGCATTTCTATCCCCCAAACCTCCTACTTACAATTTTTTTAGGGTTTTTTTTTTTTTTTTTCTAACACCTTTTTATTTTTTTTTTTTTTTTTTTTTTTTTTTTTTTTTTTTTTTGAGTGGCGAGGTTAAAACCTGATTAGTAATGGCTCAAATCTCAAACACATGTTTTGCTTGGTACCCTCCAGTGCTTTTGTTAATAGCTGAATGACCTCTATATAGTTAAATACTGCAATATTATAAATGTATATGTAGATTTCTGGCTTTTCTTGAAATTCGTTCATCTGGCCCACCTTGCAGGGTAATGAAGTTTTGGAGTCCAGTAGCTTCCTCTCTCTTTGAATAGTATATTCAGTCATGTGTTACTAAACCGTGGGTATACATTCTGTGGATAATATGGTTAGGCAAGTCCACTGTTGTGCAAACATCACAGAGTGTACTTATGCAAACCAATGTGGAATAGCCTACTATACACATAGGTTGTATGGTATAGCTTACTGCTCCTAGTCTACCAACATGTGCAGTGTATTACTCTACTGAATACCACAGGCAATTGGAACACAATGGTAGTATCTGTGTATTTAAACATAGCAAAAGTACAATAAAAATACAGAAGCTTACAGGTCCACTGCCACATATGTGGTCCATCATTGACCTAAAGGTTGTTATGCTGTGCGTAACTGTATTTTCTCTCTAGTGCAGAGTCTTTCCCATCATTCCCTATTCCTTAGGGCTGGCCCTCTTTACATATCTGCCTTATTTCCCAGGCCCTGTGGTCACTTGGAATTATGATCATGAATCTAGAAATTTCCACCTATGTTATTATTTATATTATATATGTTATTTTTAGATAAAATTTCAGCATTTACTTCATATTTACATATGTCATTGGACTAATTTAACATTTACTATGAGTTTTTTTATATTGTGAACTATCTTTTAAAAAATTGATCAATTTTTAGCTGTTAAAATAGTTTTATATTGATTTTTGTAAGCTATATATGTTAGTGAAATCTCTTTTGAGCTCTTGCATATTTGTAAATATCTTTTTTCTTGTGAGCTGTACATATAACAACTACTTGGTAGAATATGCAGATTTGGGGATTTTTGTTTGTTTGTTTTACCATTTGAAAGAAGTGTTACCTGATTTTTATTAAATTAAAAAACATTTCAGTTGTTTTAGTATATTTTCTTTATCATTCTAACTTCATTTTTTTCTTTTGGATATACTAAGATATAAGTCTCTATAATTTTTATGCTCAAAGATTATTGAGCCTTTCTGATCTATAGGTTGGTCATTTATTTAGCATAGAAACTTTTTCTTTCATAAATCTTTCATTATTCCTTCTGTTTAGGCATTGTGGTTTCTTTCACAGTGACTTCTAATATTGTCTGGTTGTATTCTTGTTATATGTCTTTCAAAACGATACATTCACATGTAATGTTTTCCTTTCTTTATGCCAATTTTCCTTTGCATTATTAGGAAATTTATCTAGCTTGTTCTCCAAACTAGATTTTATTATTATTCTTTGTCAATTTTAATTTTTATCACCTCAAATATTTTATTATGGCTGTTATGATCTTTCCTCATCTAACTCATCTTACTTTAAAATTTATTTTATTCAGCCTAAAAGAGTTAGTATAATTGAAATGCCAAAAATTGCACCTTATTAGGGTATATAAGGCAATTTGGCAAGTTTGAATATACGTGTAACACAAGTAACTATTGCCACAGTCAAAGTAATAAACATGTCTATCACCTTCAAAACTTTCCTTGTGTCCTCTTTTTTTGCAGTAAAAACACTTAACAAATGGTCTTAACAAATTTTTACTACGTTATAACAGCAGATCTTTGGGACTCACTCATCTTATAGAATGGTAACTTTATTCATCTTGGACAACAATTCCTCATCCCCACCTCCCTCCATCCCCTGATAATTACCATTCTGTTGTCTACTTCTGTATAGCACTATTTTTGATGTCACATACAAAAGGAATCAAGCAGTATGTGTTTTTCTGTGGCTGATATTTCACTTAGCATTGTGTCTTCCAAGTTGATTCATGTTTTCACAAATGATAGAATTTTCTTCTTTTTTAAAGGCTGAATAATATTCCATTGTATGTATTTACCACATTTCAAAAATCTATTCATATGTCTTTGGACTTTTGGGTTGTTTGATATCTTGGCTATTATAAATACCTGCTGCAATGAACATGGGACTGCTGATATGTCTTCAGGTTCCTAAATTCAATTATTTAGGCTATATACCCAGAATTGGAATTGTTGGATCATAGAGTAATTCTTTAATTTTTAAAGGAACCTCCATACTGTTTTCTATGGTGGCTGCATCATTTTAGATTCTAACAGTGTACAAGAATTTTCTTTTTTCCACATCATCATCAACACTTGTTATTTGTGTATTTGTGTGGGTATGTGTATTTTGATAAGTGTCCATCCTAATAGGTATAAGGTAATATCTCATTGTGGTTCCAACTTACATTTCCTCGTAATTAAGAATGTTGAACATCTTTTATTTTTTATTTTAAATTTGCGTTTAATTTTGCTGTAAGTTCCATAATACATGTGCAGAACGTGCAGGTTTGTTACATAGGTATACATGTGCTATGGTGGTTTGCTGCACCTATTGACCCGTCCTTTAGGTTCTCTCCCCTAGACCCCTACTCTGCAACAGGAACTTATGTGTGTTGTTTTCCTGCCTGTGCCCATGTGTTCTCATTGTTCAGCTCCCACTTATGAATGAGAACATGCTGTGTTTGGTTTTCTCTTCCTGGGTTACTTTGCCGAACATAAGGGCTTTCAGCTTCGTCCATGTCACTGCAAAGGAAATAATCTCATTTCTTTTTATGGCTGCATAGTATTTCATGGTGTATGTGTACCACATTTTCTTTATCCAGTCTATATCATTGATGGGCATTTGGGTTGGTTCCTGTCTTTGCTATTGTAAATAGTGCTGCAATAAACATACGTGTGCATATGTCTTTATAGTAGAATGATTTATATTCCTTTGGGTATATACTCAGTAATGGGATTGCTGGGTCAAGTGGTATTTCTGGTTCTAGATCCTTGCAGAATTGCCACACTGTCTTTCACAATGATTGAACTAATTTACATTCCTACCAAGAGTGTAAAAGTGTTCATATTTCTTCATGGCCTCACAAGCATCTATTGTTTCTTGACTTTTTAATAATTGCCATGATATGGTACCTCATTGTGGTTTTGATTTGAATTTCACTAGTGATTAGTGATGTTGAACCTTTTCTCATATGTCTTTATGGCCGCATAATGTCTTCTTTTGAGAATGTCTGTTCATATTCTTTGCCCACTTTTTGATGAGATTTTTTTTCTTGGATATTTGTTTAAGTTCCTTGTAGATTCTGAATATTAGACCTTTGTCAGATGAATAAATTGCAAAAATTGTCTCCCATTCTGTAGGTTGCTTGTTCACTCTGATGATAGTGTCTTTTGCTGTGCAGAACCTCTTTAGTTTAATTAGATCCCACTTGTCAGTTTTGGCTTTTGTTGTCATTGTTGTGGCATTTTTATCATGAAGTCTTTGCCCATGCCTATGTCCTGAATGGTATTGCCTAGGTTTTCTTCTAGAGCTTTTATCATTTTGGGTTTTAGATTTCAGTCTTTAATGCATCCTGAGTTAATTTCTATATAAGGTGTAAGGAAGGGGTCCAGTTTCAGTTTTCTGCTTATGGCTGGCCAGTTTTTCCAGCACCATTATTGAATAGGAAATCCTTTCCCCATTGATTGCTTTTGCCAGGTTTGTCGAAGATCAGATGGTTGTAGATGTGTGGTGTTATTTCTGAGGTCTCTGTTGTTTTCCATCGATCTATATGACTATTTTGGTAACAGTACCATGCTCTTTTGGTTACTGTAGCCTTGTAGTATAGTTTGAAGTCAGGTAGTATGATACCTCCAGCTTTGTTCTTTTTGCTTAGGATTGTGTTGGCTATATGGGCTCTTCTTTGGATTCATATGAAATTTAGAGTAGTTTTTATTTCTAATTCTGTGAAGAATGTCAATGATAGTTTGATGAAAATTGCATTGAATCTATAGCTCTTTTAATCGTGATGTTAGGGAGTTGATTTGAGATCTTTTAAGCTTCTAATATGGGCATTTAGTGCTATAAATTCCACTTTTAAAACTGCTTTAGCTGTGTCCCAGATATTCTGGTACATTATCCCTATGTTCTCATTGGTTTCAAAGAACTTCTTCATTTCTGCCTTAATTTTATTATTTACCCAGGAGTCATTCAGGAGCACCTTGTTCAATTTCCATTTAATTGTTTGGTTTTGAGTGAGCTTCTTAATCTTGAGTTCTAATTTCATTGCACTGTAGTCTGAGAGGCTGTTTGTTATGATTTAAGTTCTCTTGCATTTGCCGAGGAGTGTTTTACTTCCAATTATGTGGTAAATTTTAGAATAAATGCTATGTGGCACTGAGAATAACTGTTGATTTAGGGTGGAGAGTTCTGTAGATGTCTATTAGGTCCACCTGATCCAGAGCTGATTCAAGCTCTGAATATCCTTGTTAATTTTTTGTCCCATCGATCTAATATTGACAGTGGGGCGTTAAAGTCTTCCAATATTGCTGTGTGGGAGTCTCAATCTCTTTGTAGGTCTCTGAGAACTTATTTTATAAATCTGCTTGCTCCTGTATTGGGTGCATATATATTTAGAATAATTACCTTTTTTTGTTGAAGTGATCCCTTTACCATTATGTAATGCCCTTCTTTGTCTTTTTTGGGTTTTTTTTTGGTTCAAATTTTCTTTGTGAGAGATTAGGATTGCAATGCCTGCTTTTTTTTTGCTTTCCATTTGCTTGGTAAATTTTTCTCCATTTCTTTATTTTGAGCATATGTGTGTCTTTGCACATGAGATGGGTCTCCTGAATACAGGACATTGATGTGTGTTGACTCTATCTAGTTTGCCAATATGTGTCTTTTAATAAGGGGAATTTAGCCCGTTTACATTTAAAGTTTGTATTGTTATGTGTGAATTTGATCCTCTCATCATGATGCAATCTGGTTATTTTGTACACTAGTTGATGCAGTTTCTTGATAGTGCCATTGGTCTTTATATTGTAGTGTGTTTTTGCAGTGGCTAGTACTGTTTTTTTCTTTTCCATATTTAGTGATTCCATCAGGAGCTCTTGTAAGGCAGGCCTGGTGGTGACAAAAGCCCTCAGACTTTGCTTGTCTGGAAATGATTTTATTTCTCCTTCACTTTGAAGCTTAGTTTTGTTGGATATGAAAAATTATTTTCTTTAAGAATGTTGAATATTGGCATCCAATTTCTATTGGCTTTTAGGGTTTCTGCTGAGAGGTCTGCTGTTAGTCTGATGGGTTTCCCTTTGTAGGTGACCTGGCCTTTCTCTCTGGCTGCCCTTAACATATTTTCATTCATTTCAACCTTGGATAATCTGATGATTATGTGTCTTGGGGTAATCTTCTCGTGGAAAATTTTAGTGGCGTTCTCTGTATTTCCTGAATTTGAATGTTGGCCTGTCTTGCTAGGTTGGGAAAGTTCTCCTGGATAATATTTTGAAGTGTGTTTTCCAGCTTGTTTTCATTCTCCCCTTCTCCTTCAAGTACTCCAATTAACTGTGGGTTCAATCTTTTTACACAGCCATATTTCTTGAAGGCTTTGTTCATTTCTTTTCATTCTTTTTTTAATCTTGTCTGCATGCCTTATTTCAGCTAGGTGGTCTTCAAACTCTGATAAACTTTCTTCCACTTGGTTGATTTGGCTATTGATACTTCTGCATGCTTCACAAAGTTCTTGTGCTGTGTTTTTCAGCTCCATCAGGTCATTTATGTTCTTCTCTAAACTGCTTCCTCTAGCTTTCAGCTCCTCTAACATTTTATCAAGGTTCTAGATTCTTTGCATTGGGTCAGAATATGTTCCTTTAGCTCAGCCAGTTTGTTATCACTCATCTTCTAAAGCTTACTTCTATTAATTCATCCATCTCATCCTCATCCAGTTTTGCACGTTTGCTGGAGAGGTGTTGCGCTCATTTGGAAGAGAAGAGGCACTCTGGCCTTTGGGGTTTTCAGCGTTTTTCTGTCGATTGTTTCTCATCTTTATGAGTTGTCTAGTTTCAATCTTTGTGGCTGCTGACCCTTGGATGGGGTTTTTGTGGGGACTTTTTTTGTTGGTGGTGCTGTGAATATCTTTTCAGTTTTTTGGCCATTTGTATGTTTTCATTGGAGAAGTATATATTTAAGTGTTTTTCCCATTTTTAATTGGGTGATTTAATTTTTGTTTGCTTTTGAGTTGTAGGAGTTCATCATATATTTTGGATATTAATCTCTTACTAGACATGTGGTTTCCAAATGTTCTCTCCCATTCCAGAGGTTTCACTTTCATTCTGTTGATTGTTTTCTTTGTGGTGCAGAAGCTCTTTATTTTGAGATAGTCTTATTTGTCTACTTTTGATTTTGTGGTCTGTGCTTTTTTTGGTGTCATATCCAAGAAGTAATTTCCAAGACCATGTCATAAGGCTATTCTCCCAAATGTTCTTTTCTAAGAGTTTTACTATTTCAAATTTTATGTTTAAATCTTTAATATATATTAACTTGGTTTCTGTGTGTGGTGTGAGATAAGGGTTCAGCTCTGTTCTTTGATGTGTATATACAGTTTTCCGATGCTCCTTATGAAAGAGACTATCCTTTCCCCATTGTGTATTCTTGCCACCCTTGTAAGCAATCAGTTGATCATACATGCATAGGTTTATTTCTAGGCTCTCTATTTTGTTCCATTAGTCCATATATCTATTTTACATGAGTATCATACCTTTTTGATTGCTGTAGATTTCTAATATGTTTTTAAATCAGAAAGTGTAATGCCTCTAGCTAACCTATCTCGCTTTTAAAGATTTTGGATCTTTTCATTAATCTTTTAAAGGCTTTTGCACTTGTTTTACATTAAATTACTCTTAGTGTTTTTGAACTTTTCTGCAAATGCCATACTTTTTGAACAGTTATTCTGGCGGCTTGGTGGCTTGCCCAGGTATTTAGTCTACAGAATAAGCTTTCCTTTTCCTTGTTCTGCAATGTTTTTTAAGACCCTTTAATTTTCTTTCTTTCTTTTTTAATTCTTACTTGAAATAGTGTTGATGTCTCTAGGTCTGGTGTTTCTCATAAACAGGCCATGTTGACTGCCCCATACTTAATTCACTGATATCATGTAGATTTATTTTTTTAGTACAACGATCATTGTACTATCTGATATTATTATGCACAACTCCTAGCCCAATTCTGAATATTAAAATCTTACCTGTAAAATAAATATTAGATTTTAAAGCAATTGAATATATAAAAATTACAATCACTTTTAAAAAATTTATTAAGGATTTTCATGCCATCTACAAATCTTAGCTTGGAGGGTTACATTTTCTAAAATGCCGTAAAAGCACTCCAATCTTTGTTTTTCAAAACATTGTATTATCTTCCTGCTTAGTTTTTTTCTTTAGGCCTTATTTTCTAAAAGGACAAAATAGGTGTGTGTGTGCATGTGTGTGTGTGTGTGGCTCAACACACAAAGGTGTTAGGGTGGAGGGTGCGATTAGATTTAGGTTGTGCAAGAGGAGCACTTTGGATCAATCAAATGTACCATCTATTAAATAGTGGGGCGACTGCTTTGTGTTCTTTTTGGTATGCATCTTTCATAGCTGACCCAATATTTTTAAAAAGTTAACAGGGCTTCCCATTTTTCTTTCAGTGGGCAGGTTCTCAACAGTTAGACCATCAATTGTGTTTTTTTATTTAATCCAATCTGCTTTGTGGTATATGGAATCTCTTCTGAATTGACTGTCCTAGTTTTCATTTTGGGTTTCATCATTTTCCTGGCTTTCTTAGGCAGTGTGTAGGGAAGTTGTGTGAAACTGCCATAGGGATAGCTACCATGGTAGTTTCTAATTTGATGTTTGGTTTTATTATTTTAATTTGGAAATTACACTTTTAACAAGCTTGACAACTTTGTTAATTATCCCAACTAGTATCAGGAAGGCTAAGTGGAAGGAGGTAGGGAGTATGGCCAGAAGCAGATAGTGATGGTATGAAAAATTTTGAAGTTACAGCAAGATGAATTATTATGAGTAGCAGTAGAAAACACAAAAGTACATTGAAAATTATTTCCAGGGATCTAGATAGGTTTTAAAACCAATCTATCATGAAGAACAGTTTAAAGTATGTTAAAAATTATTTCAAAGGTGATGATGTGACTAATAGTTTTGTTATAGAAAGATAAAGGTCTGAAAATTCTTTTTGTAAGAAAATTATTTTTAAAAAATATCTGTGGATACATGGTAGGTATATTTATTTATGGGGTACCTGCGATGTTTTGATATAGGCAATGTGAAGCAAGCACATCATGAAGAATGGAGCATCCATCACCTTAAACATTTATCCTTTGAGTTACAAACAATCTAATTACATTCCTTAAGTTATTTCAAAATTTGATAATTGATGGGGCTTAATTTTATCATCTAAAGTGTTCACAAAAGAGAATATCTGGTTTCTGTATTTTTTGCTGTGTCAGGTATTATCATATATATGTGTGTATACATGCATTATCCATACACACACACATAGTTACATATATATATATATATATATATATGTATACACATATGTTTAGCTTTGTCTATTTCTTGTTGCACTTTAATTTAGACATAATTACCAGGATAGAGTATGGAGATGCTCATTGGATTTGGGGCACGAAAAGGCAGAGGAGATACGCATCTCTACCATGACTGGTATTAAGTTCCGTGAGTATAGTTAAAAACATGATGCCCCATAATAAAATAAATTGGGAAAACATATAATAGGATTTGTATTTGATATTTTCCCCTACAATCTGGAAAGTATGCTGAAATTTTTCTTTTTAGTATTTCCAGACGGTCTGACATCTTTGCTCAGAAAAGATAAAAAGTTCCCTTAAAGCTATGTGAAGCTGTCTCGGCGGTTGCTGTGGATTGCATACATCTACTTTTATGCTTTGTTGTTTGAGGCTATGTCCCAGTGACTCTAAACGTTATAACCTGTCTCATTTCAACTTGCTTAACAAAAGCTGCCAGGGCGTTTTGCTTTCATCTACAGCACGCACATGGTCACCGTTTTTAATGGAAAACCCAGGGCCGAACACTGCTATGGCATTCTTATACTTCAGCACTTGGACAACGATGTAGAGAATGGAATACCAACGTTACGACATGATCATAGAAAGCTTCATACAGAGTTTTGAACCGATGTCTATGAACCAATAGAGTGATATCAAGATCCAGATCAAAGTCTGTCTTAAGTCTCATATTCTCATGTGGTCTGAAGAGATTTTCCACTAAGTACAGTGAAAATCCATAGTGGGAAGAATATATTTTTGCATTTGCAAGTGTTCAAGTGTGTGTGTGTGTGTGTGTGTGTGTGTGTGTGTGTGTGACTTCGTATACATGCGTGTGTGTGTATGTTTGAAGTGAGAGAGGAAGGGAAAGGGAGAAAGATAGAAGCTGAGAAGGATGTGTTTCTGAATAGATTGGGAAGTATCAACATAGCTTTGAAATAATAAATGGACAATTTAACAGTACATTGAATTTGCAAGACACTGAGAAGTTTTGGCATTTGATATTAATTCAAGTTTAAAATATGATCATCTATTCTACTGAAATGTTTTAGCTTTGTTGTCTCATAGTAAATTCTTAATGTTGCATTCCAATGCTGTGTAATGGTGGAACATCGTTCTCAGCATCATTTGATGATGTTCCAGCTTTCAACTATGAAGACTTTAGCCACTCACAGCATCCTTGAATCCAAGCTCAACATATGTACTTATTGTACAAATTTATTGATGAGTAGTTTTTATTTAAAAATTACAATTTAAGATTCTAAATAGTTTCATGCCAGATTTTACAGTTATTTAGAAAAAAAATGTGCAAGATTTTACCTGATATTGAATATCTAAAAGCTCTGACTCTTTGTCAGGAATGCATTACCTTTAGAGAAGAGGTAGGTTCCAAATGAATAAATATAATCAAAACTATGTCAGGTTCAAAGAGGCTGCCAGGGTAATTTTGTGTGAGGTAATTCCAAGACTCTGTCTAATTTATAACAAAATAAGTAAAGATAATCTTTCATCAGGGTATGAGATTGAGGTTGAAGAACTGTATTTTGGAAAAATAATATGTACCCTACATATTTCTTTTCCTTTTACTTGATTTACTTCAATAATAATGAGATGATGCATTACAGAGAATAATATTTTATAACAATGCTTTAGAAACCAACTTCTCAGTAAAATTGCCTGTAAAACTGCAATGGAGATGAGAAGTATGCATGTATTTTGGTTCTCTGACAATTGATTTACTTCTTAAGTGTCCTTTGGAAAAGGATAAATGCACATAGATTTTCAGAGAGCAGCAAGCCTTAGGAATTAGATCATGGAAATAAAATAAAAAGCCAAAGGTGATGAGCCATCCTTATGGAGATTCTAGAAGGGTCCTATGAAAAAATAATTTTTTCAAGATCCCAGTGACATTACCAACACTCTTGGAAAATAATTGTAGCATCAAGATTTCTTAAGGAATGAAAACATCTCTAACATGGTGAGCATGTCATTCGATCCATAGAGGGGACAGAAGAAAACGGCCCTTCTTTTCCTTTTGCGAACTTCCCCTTTCCTAAATGGTAGTTTATCAATCACAACACCCACTTGCTTGCCACAGAAGTGCAAAACTGATCTCTGCTAACTAATCACTGATGCCATCTCACTGGACTTGGTGATTGTCCATCTTGGCCATACAATCAGGCAGAGCCAATTAAGGCACTTTTGGGGAAAATTATATGAATACCAGGGGAGAAAAGATCTCTTCCTCTGAGAATGCAAATACGAAGTATCATGTAAAGCTACAGCATTCTAGAGCTATTTTTGTTGTTCATGGACAGAACCTGGATAAAAATAAATGACTTGAATGAAAAACAGTGGAGTGAGAGATTCCTAATTACATTATTCAAAATTCTGGATCTAGCTGTGCATAAAGGTTATATAATTAATTTTGATTTCCTAATTAAAGGAGCCAATAAATTCTCCTTTTGCTTAAAAAGAAAACACTGCTTTTTCCACTTAAAAAGAAGCCACTGTTCACCAACGTAAATATTTTATTCCAAATTTCTAGCTACATGCTGGCTGAGATCCAAATAGAATAGATGGTTGGAAAATTGAAAAAAGTTAAAAGGAATTTATTGTGGAGCAAACATTATTGTCAGGGAGGATATTTCTAAAAGGCCATTGAATTTGGAAGCTTTAAAGAGACCAGGTAGAATATGGAGATGCTCATTGGATTTGGGGTAGGAGAGGGCAGAAGAGACGTGCAGAAAGAGTGAGGGGCATGAAAATCGATATTCGTTATTACTAGTATGTTGCTAGTAGGAGCTCCAAGGAAATTCTGTGTGTTCAGCTTTCACTACATTTCAGATACTTATAAAATATTAAATATTGAGCCTTCAGAGTTTGTTCACTTGCAGTTCTAAACTTTGGATTTTTTCTAAACAACAGAAAAAATCAGGAGCTAAAGGAATCTGGGCTATAACACTGGACTCCAGAATTTCTGTTGTTTTAACTTATCTTTCAAGCTTAAACCATGTTGACAAAGAAATTGGGTAAACTCCATTGACTTTCCTGTTTAATAAAATGGAGGCTGTAGTGTTGCAATCAAGCCTTACTGACAGGTTTCTTACATTTGAAGATATATTTAAATGATAAAATCATTTAACAGAAGGTATTGTCTGTACTTTCTACATACTTTACATATAGCCAAATTTTAGTAATGAAGAAATTTAATGTAACATTCACACAATAGTAACCTTTATCATATAATAAATATTCTGAAGGCAATTTTAAGTTGGTAGCATCAGCTAAGGCTAAACTACTTAGTTTCTTCTGCCCAAAATAATTTGAAGAAAATTATAATAGTTTTTTCTGTAATTATAATAAATTCAAATTAAAGGTTGTAGCTGTCCAAAATTGACCCTTGGTCACTATGCTCTATGTGTGGTGTCTCTAACTGGCTAGATGTTGAGCAGAATACATAACTTGGAGTACTGACAAATGGTCCAACTGAAGTAAGGGCTGAGATTTCATAGGGACTATTAACATTTATGGGAAAACTAACTGTGAGGGAGTGGAAGATAATTAAACCAGGGCTAATAGCAACAGACTTGAATTTCAGAGGGCCACCCGATATCTTGTTCTCAGTCACTTTCTCTCATGTTTCATTTTCCTCATTCAAACAGGTCAACAGTCATTAAAATTTTTCACAGCGTCTGAAACAAATCATTGCATTCATTTCTTTGTAAGGTTTAAAAATCCACACATTTTAGTGTTAGCATTCGAAACATTTACTTTCACCGTTTTAATTTCTTTTTCATGATTTTTTAAAAAGTTGAAATAGTCTGGGAATCATTAAGTGCCAAATGCTTTCATCAGGCCCATAAACAATGGAAGATTCCATTGTAAATGCAGTTACTTCTTGGGAAGGTTCAACAAAACACGTTTTCACTCCTTTAAAGCTTGGGAAAATAAATCTTGAGGTCCTTTAAGAAAGGCACACTTTAGACCCTAAGAAGTTGTCACAGTACTGGATTTCACAGAAAAAGATTACAAAAGCTATGTTACAGGTTTAATAAATTCTGAAAGTTCTTAGAAGAGTTGACACGCATCTCAGTACTTGAGCAATTCCTCTTTGTCTCATTATTTATCTTTTGACCTAGAAAATTAGATAAAATATGAGAACAGAAAATAAGCTTTCTAGAAACTATCTAGTTTTAATCAAAGAGAAGAACATTGAGGTCAGGTTATTATCTAAGATACAGGCCAAACCGTTATATCACTGTTTCTCAGTGTCTTACAACTGTAGACTTATTTTTCTTACCCAAAAACATATTTCTGTCATATATTTATATTTGTGACATTTTCTATAATGTGATAATTCCTTGGATTTTAATATGTAAGCTAATTACTCTTTTAAAAAATTACCTGATATGTATGGTTTAATTATTGGCACAATTAAGAGTGACTGTAAAATTAGTGAGTAAACACCATTAAACAAGTTATTACAAGTATATATGCTAATATGACAGACGGCAGAGAACTGTACCCTGAAAATGTGCTCTCCTCAACATTCTCTTCTAGCTACTTGAAAAAGGAGGGTCTGTTGAATCTCTACTACTAGAGTCCATTGATCTCCATTGATTCACATGAATAATAATGTGAACTGATGGAAACATGTTGGCATGCAGCACAGATGGAATGCCAGTAGTTTTCACAGTATTATAGTCTGAAATCCACCTATCTCAAAACAATGTGGATGTGCTTGTCAAAATGCTAGATCTCTTGTCATTATTTCAAGCCACTTGACTTTGATGTCTCTAGTATAGTGTGTGCCAGGAATCTGCACTTAACAAGTTGCCTCATGTCATTCTGATCATTTTTAAGGCTTAAAAGACTGTGATGTGTTGAGATGGGTGATCAAGTTTGGTTGGAACTTGCCATGTCTTTAGGCCGAGGAATGAGTGGATCCAAGAGCAGCTGATGTCACAGAGCCATGGTTCAGCGACTTGTACAGACAAGTAGTTGTTCTGGAGTTCTTCTGTGGTAGCAAGGTGAACTCATGAGGTACCGGCCCAGAAAAGAACACTAGTGACTATGCTCACTGTCACTGCCCAGAAGTGTTCTTGAACCTTGTTTCCTGCCACTCCCTCCCCCTACCCCAGAATAAGTTGATGGCAGGTATAGCAAGGGCTTGTCTACACAGTCAGCAAGGCCAGACTGCAGAGAAGCTCAGAGTCTAGGAAAATGAATGTCTAGAATTATTTCTCAAATAGTCTTACCAGAAGACACAAAGATGACACATCCGGATGAAGAATATATGATTGAGATTAATGGCCTTGGGTTGCAGCCAAAAGGACCTCAGAGGCTAGTTGAGGAGGAAAAGAAGTTTGTCTTTCAATACATCACAAGCAGATTAGACTCGAAGGAAGAAGTGTTCACAGAAGTGACAGGGCATTGAACTAATGCTTAAATTTAATTCAGCCTGTAACTATTTATAAAACACGTCTAGCTTCTCTCAGGCAAAGAACTGATGTTAAGGACAATGAAAGTTAAAGTCAAATTAATCAAAATGCAAGTGAAGAAATTTCACCAAATATATATGGCAATGCGTGTTGGGTGGGGAACAGAAGGGCCGAGGTGTCAGGGAAATTTGGGTTTGTGGAGGGAGTGGAGGTTGGTAAAAAGGGTCCCTAACTTGTAAGATAGGTCTCTTCCAATAATTTGTCAGAACCTGCAACTCCGTATTGGAGAATTGACTGCAGTTAAACTGGTCATTGCTTGGCTTTATTATTATTAATTTTTATGGTATGGATCTACTTCACTGGTTAATAATTCCATTCTTGGCTATAGAGAGAATTGGTTCTGCTTTTCTAATGTGTCAACCGTGGATGAAGGGCTTGCCAAATATTTAATAACTGGTTATAAAGTCATTTATGTTGGAGATTATTACTGCCACAGTCTAGGAAATGGAAATTCAATGAAATATAAAGGACTCTATTGTCTCAATATAATGCCAGACTTAAATGAGAGAATTTATGGGCAAGAAAATGGCTATATTAAAAAGCATTATTAGATGGGAATAGTGTCCACACAGTAGCTGACACATGCTTTGAAAAATCAATAAGAGGGAATTTTTCCGCTAAATGGGATTTGTAACTGAACCTGCCTCTGATGTTTGTTGTATTAAGAAAAGAAAATAAAGATTTCCTGCCTCCTTCCTTCCATCCTTTTCCTTCCTTCATTCCCATCTTCCCTTCCTAGTCCCCTTCCTTTCTTCTTGAATCCTAGTTTCCTTGTAGGTGACTCTGGCTTATGGTTCTAAATGTGGTGGGTGATTGAAAACATTGCAACAGGAGTCCAGGCACAGGACATCTTCTGGCTAGAATTCACTGACATGATGGGATTGCATCATCTAATCTCTACAGGTTTGAGCCCATTTACCCATAAGGGGAGCAAGATTTGATGACTCTATTCCATGAAATTTAACAAGAACTTGCTGAGTAGTGGGATGAAAAATGGAAAAGGCAAAGCGCGTCTTTCAAGGAGGCTTCACGTTGTTAGAAGAGGTGAGCCTAAAAATAAATGTAGCTCACATGTCTCTTGAGGCCATCCTATCTTTTGGAAATGAAACTAAATGGATTCAGTGCCTTTTGTATTATCCCATGAAAAATGTCTTGCCCTGTATATTTTTGAAAATTCCTGGAAGTTATATATCGACATGGTCAGTTTGGCTTAGGATTTGGATGTTTCTGTTTTTACTGAACACTTGATTTAACTTAAACATACTTTTCTGTGTCTATTATCTTTTGTCTGCTCTAGGACTAGACACATAGAACTCAATCCACTTCTTTTGAGAGAGGCAGAAGGGCATAGAGGTTGTTTGGTGATGATCTTTGTGCTTAGGATTGAATTCACACTCTGACAGGATCTGCATAAAATGGACAAGCAGTTTATCTTCAGTTTACTCATTTGTAAAATAAGATAAAATTGTTCTTATTCATATTGTGTTTTGTGAAAGCAAATATGACCATTTAGACAAATGCTTAACATAAAGTATGGTGTAACGTAAATATACAGTATGCTCTTTATCATTTTTAAAAGTGGTACTTGGGCATATAGCATATGCCCTAGAGGCCTAATAGTGCTGAGGAGAGCTTAATGCATTGCAGTAACATAAACCATTGACTATTAATATCATTGTTTGCTAAGAGCACATCTGTTGATTTTTTTTAACCATACTACAGAAGTAAATTGCAATACATAGCAGTTCATGCCGCAGTAGAAGGCTCAAAAACTGGAGGTTTAGGGATTCACTTTGTCTTGGGAAAGGGGGAAATGGAAGGCTTCAGAAGAAGGTGATAACTGGCAGATGAATAGGGGTTTATCAAGTCAATAAATTACAGAGAGCATTACAAGTTGAAGTAAAGAAACACACAAACACTCTAATTCTGCATTCACGGAATCATTTCATAGGATGTTTATTGAAAAGCACTCTTTGGGAGCTGGGGTTACAAGAAAGATAAAACTGGCAAAAAGACTATAAGGACGCAATGTGTTTATGAGAATAGATGTCAGGTCCTTTGGGTGTATGTACCAGGAACTTACCAGGAACTTAACTTGGTCTGATATTAGGTTCCCTGCGCATGTCACATTGAAGTTAACACAGCCAATGCCTCAGTCAGTACTATCAGTCCTACTTTTTCAAAGAATCCTGCATTGTCTCATGACCATCATTACCTCCACGTTGCTCCAGGAGGCCACTGTCTTTTACATAGGCTACTGCAAAGACTCGTAACTGCTCTCTCTGCTTCCCCCCTCCCCTCTTACAGTCTATTCTCTATGCAGGCATCCCAGTGATCCTGGTGAAACCTAGAGTCAGTCTATGTGCTTCTTGGCTCAAAACCCTCTGATGAACCCTATTTTGCTGAGGCTAGAGTGGGAGCCCCCCCTCTCCACAGATCATCTGATTCTGTTAGTGGTTCAGTAGCCCCAGACCCTCCCTCCCTTGCTCATTGGCCCTCGCCATGCTGGCGTCCTGTTAATCCTCCAACATGTCAAACGTGCTCCTTCCTCAGAATCTCTGTGATCGCTGTTCTCTCAGCCTAGAATGCTCTTCCCTTAGAACACTTACCCCATACTTTCCTTCAGATGCTTTCTCTAATGTCAATTTCAAAAACTATACAGCAAGTGCGCTGTAAAAACGCCGTCTCCGCCATCTCAGTATCCCATTTCCCCTCACGCTGAATTATTGCTGCCCATGCTACTTATTCCATCTGAGGTGCTTCATCTGATTTGTTTATTTATTCATTGCTTCTTTTCTTTTCCTAGAATGTGAGCCCAGTGAGCTCATTGATGTAACACCTGTGTCTGGAATAGTATTGGTACATAGCATGTTCTTCGTAAGTGGTTGCTAAGGGAACGAACATATGAGATGTGTTTGATAGAGAGGCTTCTGACAAGTGAGGTGGAGGGTTGGCTGGGGCAGGTTTCCAGCAGAGGGAACAGCAAATTCATTAGCTTTGAGCTGGCAAATGCAGTGAGTTGGAAGGCATAAAAAATATTCAATATGGATGGAGTACAAAAAGCAGAGGAAACTGGAACCAGAGAATTATTTCCCTCTACAGTTTTACTGTGATAATTAAAAATAAGATTCATTTATTATGTTTTAGACTTTGTGGTGGAAAGTGGAAAGTGCCTCAAGAATATAAAACGACTAGATTATGGTTATGCAATGGAATATTTTGTCTGTAAAGAATGTTCTGAAGTTGTAGATTTGATAAGCTTTCTGGAATTATTTGATGTTCTTATTTGATTAAAAAAACTATTTTGGGGAAAAGTCTATTCGGTTGCTAAAAAAGAAAATGTGGTTTTTCTTAATCTGCATTTTTTCTGCCTAATTTTAGAGACTGCCCTTTCTTCTCATTTTGTATTCAATATCAGCAAGACATTTTTGAAATGCTTTAAATTATTGTCCTCTCTTTCCTTGGCTGTGAGGTTCTTTCCCTGGCTTTTTTTTTTTTTTTTTTTTTTTTTTTTTTTTNTTTTAAACAATCCAAGCAGTTTTCTTCTGACTGATAGCCCTGGTGACTGAGTAATGAGTGCCTCTTATCTGGTTTGGGGACAAGTAGACAAAATCCTGCCTGAGGATCATGGAACCTGAATGGACGCTGCCATCCACAATATGAAATGAAAAGTTCACTTTCCAAAAACACATGTGGTGAAAGAAAATGTTCTTTTTACTCCAATGTGGGAATAAAACTTAAAATAAAATATTTTCCCCCAAATGAGAACTCTGCTGAAATGGTTGAAGTAGGGGAAAAAGAAATGCATAAATGTGCTGATGAAGCTTGGGAATGTTGCTAGAAGAATGTTGAAAACTTTGGAGTGCTATCACATTATTTCTTGTTAAAAATGTTTATTGATTTTCTTACTGGAGCTTAAATCATTTCTACATGAAGCAGAAAATTTACTTTAACTTAGAGTTTCTTACAGTCTAGCCAAGAAGAGTTGGAAGACACAAAGAATTGGACACTAAGCCCTAATTTGTGTGTTGTTGAGGCCTGCTGGGTCCTTAGGAGCATGGCCGCTGCTGCAGCGGCTGCTGGTGGGGAGGTATCAGTAAGAGAGAATGCGGCTGGGCGAACAAGGGTAGGGGAAGTCACCTGTCATCTGGCTTTAGAGAGGGGATTGAATTTTTGCTTAATGTGCCTTAACGCAAGGATGTGGGAGAACCTGATCTTTCTTCTGACAGATTTGCCATGATAAGAGAACAAGAATTGCATATGGGATGCCATATCAGAATATACCAGATTTGTGAACTATTAGTTCAGGTTTGCAGCTGTGAAATTCATTTATTTGGTGAATAATGCCTGTTCACAGTACTGAGGGCAGGCGAGTTCACAGTAGTTCTGGATAAGTCAGCTAGGGCTTGGGATGATCTCTAAGAATAGCAGGGAATAGTATTGTAAAGCAGGAAAATCGATTTGGTGCTGAGCACTAGGGTGGAGGTGGTTTCTATAAACTGCAACATTATGGGACTACGAAAAAGCGAATCTTTGAGAAAATGGGCCATCGTTGCATATGAATGTCATAATCAGATCTTTGTTTTGTTTTTCTTTCAAGAAATTAAAATACAAGTAACTCAGCACAGAGAGGTACAGAATGAAAAGTGAATGTCTCATAAACTTGTTCCACTCTTTAGAAGTATTAATTTCATATTTTTTCTTTTTACATAACAAAGGTTTAAGAAGTACCTCCTAAAGCTGCTTAATATAGAGAGGCTTAAGTGTTGTATGTAAAGTATAAAAATAGCCAAAAGAAAAATCATAATATCTTGATATTAGTGACAAAGTGTAGCTGGCTGTGGGAGAGAAGTGTCAGTTACTTTTCATAGCAGCAAGTCTGTAGATAAAATTTGGAGTTCACAGACTAACATTTGGAGGTGAAATGGAACTATATGGGAAGATCAAAGTCACAAACGAAAGCACTATAACTAAAAATGCTTGCAGATAGCTAATGCTGTAGTTGAAAATCAGGGTGGAAAATGGATTGGGGTAAGGAACAGGAATCCCAAAACAGGGAGTTAATTTTGAGGCAGTGCCACTGAGCCAACTTGCAAATGGAGAGACCCTGGTCAATGGCAGTGTAATGTGGACCCAAAGGTGGAGAAAGGCAATGGTGAAATCATGGAAGTAAAATTTTATGGAAGCATTGGAAGCAGAAAAAACACAGCATTGATATGGTCATTCATACAGATGATGACGTGTTTCAAGATGTTAGGGAAACATAGCGTGGAGAAAAGACAAACGGTTGAATCCCTTCCAAATATGTGAAGGAATAGAAAGACGTGACCTATAATCCAAAGGATTCAAAAGGTTGAAGGATAGGAACAGAGCGTTCAAGGCTAGCACCACAGTGCTGAAAACAGTCACTGGAGGCTAAAGAAAGTGCTGACGGTTTTTCTTCTATTTCATGTAGAACACCGTTACAGATGGTGATGTTGCCATTTGAAGTAAGGAGAAAACTGGTATCTCTTGGGTCACCAAGAGTGAAAATATAGAAGATGCTTATAAGCGGCGACACATAAAGTTTCCTGAAATCATAGGTTGGGAGTGGAGAAAAAGGCTGGTTAAGTGTTTGGAAGTGGAAACTAAGGATGAGACAGACTGGAGTAGGCCTCAATTAATCTGGAGTGAGAGCAGAACATAGAATATATGTATTAATAATATGTATAAAATATAATATTAGTATTTTTTTTTTCGGAGTCTCACTCTGTTGCCCAGGCTGGAGTGCAGTGGCAATGTCGGCTCACTGCAACCTCCGTCTCCCAGGTTCAAACCATTCTCCCGTCTCAGCCTCCTGAGTAGCTGGGACTACAGGCATGTGCCACCATGCCCGGCTAATTTTTGTAATTTTAGTAGAGACAGGGTTTCACCATGTTGGCCATGATGGTCTTGATCTCTTGACTTCGTGATCCACCTGCCTCGGCCTCCCAAATTGCTGGGATTACAGGTGTGAGCCACCATACCTGGCCAGTGTATTTTTTTTTTTAAGTTTTACAAATAAATACAAAACATACTTCAGTTGATCATGAAATATTTCTCGAGTTGTAATTTCCTAAGATTTACCTTCGATATTAAGGAGGAGCAGACCACATGCAGGCATGTACTGTTGTCACCCTAAATCATAAATTTTGTGACCTTTTGTCCAGGTAGATAGACATGTATTACTAGGTATGCTCAAACCGCTTTTCTTTGACTTCTATAAATTAGTGAATAAAAAATACTTAGAAGATTTCCATTAAGTTTAGCTACATTTTCTCTTCTCAAAGGGATTCTAATCTTTCCACATTGAAAGTTTATAGCTTCGGCTCTGTTTGATTTATATGAGCAAAAAGAAAAATCTTAACGGTATTTGTTTCATAACTGGAGAAGCATATTTCTTCTATTTTCACATAACACACAAATAGCTAGACAGATCTTGCTTAAGCCTTCAAAAGAAATTCCATTTTAGAGGAAACCCTAATGTGGAAAATTTGAGGCCAAATGATTTAACTTTTTAAAGTCTCATAAATAGGAGAGAGAGACAGAGAGTGAGAGAGACAGAGTGAAAGCAAAAGGCGAGAGTAAGAGAACAGGCAGAAAGAGAAAGAAAGAGACAGAGAGAGAGGTAAAGTAATTTATAAATTAATTGGAATATTTTTCTGGATCATTAAATTATATATATATATATGCATATTTTGTAATTTAATTCCTAGTTCTCCATAGTGATTGTTGTTAATTTGTATAATGCATGTTTTAAGTTTCAGTTGAAGAATTATTTTTGCTTCTGGAAAGCATCTAGGTTAATATTTTCTCTAGATTGTATAATTTAAATGCATCTTTTTATACTATGATGAAGAAAAGCGGAAGATGCAGCATGAATATATGTTAGTTAAGCCTTAAACATTTACAAAATGAAGGGAGAAAGCAAAAAAGTAAAGATCTGATTCACCAGACACAATTTTTTCTGTGTGGGGAACACCCATGGACTTCAAAGGGTTTACTACACAAAAACCAGACTCACAAGTTGGGGGAGGGAATGAAAATCTGCCAACAATTGGCAGTTGTAGAGTCTCCGCCAAGTTTTACAAACTTAGAAGTTGTCCTTTTTGATTTTTATCAGTGAAAAATGTCTGGAATGACCAGACTCACTTCTAAAGTTTTTCATGTCTTTATATTTGTACAGACTAAAATAAGTTGAAAAGAATCTTTTAATTTTCAAGAAACCTTTGCCAATTATAATGAATAGACATGAAGTATTAGTACTTATATTTCCTTCAGGGACAACTAAAATATTCATCAGTTTTTTTTTTTTTTTCAGAGTAATCACAGTTAAATGTAAATGTGTCTTGTCTTCTATTTACAGTGTTGCTGCATGAGTGTTTGCAGGTGTGTCTTTGCGTGCAAGGTTTAGGATAACTTAAAGGTGGATCAATGGTGCTGGCTTTTACAGAGGCAATTGATCTCTCATCCCTGTGAACCTGGAGCCTAGTATCATGTAGTGACACTTGGTAGAAATGGGGAGGAGATATGTATCTTTTTTTATGATGAGAAATCAATTATTTGAAACACAACAATGCACTATTCATTGGTTTAGTCCACACATTGTAAAACGACCAGCTTATCTCATTCATGTACTTTGAATTTAGGATTTCTTTTTCCAATTTGTGTACAATGCAAAATACTTTTGGTTTCTCACAGACATGGCTTTGGTAGAATTCTGCTGCTCCTTCTATTCTAGCTTGGCAGCTGCAGAAAGCACATACACCTGCCATAGTGAGGTCAAGCGGTACACAGTCATCTATCGTAACAGCTGTTGTTGGGGGATCATTTCAAGCATCCAAGGGATGAATGGAATATAAATGGTCATTGCCTGAAGTGTATAAAGTTGGGTTTATTGATTTTGAAACTTGTTCGTATCAACATACTCTGTAGTTTTTTTCCTACTACTTCCATGAGGCTCAGCATGAGGTTACAAAGTAAAAAAAAAAAATTTATCTAATTACCTAAATATTTAAGAATGCTGAAACCTTGCTGGAGTAACAAATCAGTGCCAGAAAAAAGTCTTGTTAAAAGAACAGTTTCATGTATGATTCCTACCTAAAATATATCACAATCTAAACTTAAAATACACATATAAAACTATAATATATAGTATATTATATGTAATACAATATATGAAAAACATAAAACAGTATATTAAGTAATAGGTTGAATTTTGGTATTATATGATAGGCCTAATGTTGCTTTAATATTATTTGTAAAGTCTTTCTAGATCTATGTTTTTCTTTTTCTATCTCTAGGTTTGGGTCTGTCTCTAGGATAGACTAATGCTATAACTCCTGAACATCTGTCCTGGATGATCAGGTCATTTATGTACTATGTGTGTTTTGTCACCATTTTATTTCTACAAAAACAATGCTTTTGATCAAAGTAAAGAGAAGGTTTGAGGAGCTCATATTAAAATGGAAATGTATAAACCCACACTTACTCAGTCCAATAGAGCTTGTAAGTGGGTTTGTTCAATATGATTAGAAATAACGAACATATTTTAAGTGAAAAGAAATTATTGGTTATGTGAAAGATTACAAAGATAAAGAGATGTTTTGGGGGAAGTTAGCAATAAGGGAAGGATTATTGGAGGTAATTATGTGTTTTGGCATTGTATAACTTTTTCACCATTTACCATTCTTCGCTTGTCTGACATCACCACAATCAACCACTAATGTGTGAAGAAAGCTTTCATGAACAGAAATCCTCAATGCTTACAATTTTTGTAACCTGCACTTTAGTCACATGTAGGGCGAAAAGAACTTTTATGTCAGGATGATGCCATGTTTGATTCATTTTATGCTAATTCTAAAAGAATAGATTATTTGAATTTATATCTTATTTGTGGAGCTCTTGAGAATATGTACATTAATAAAGGTGATGCTGTTGAAAGTTATCTTTTGTTTCTGCTGTTTATCCTCACTCTTCAGTGATCTTATCCACTTCCATCCCTTGAAATGCCACCTATATGCTGATGACACAAATGTATATCACCGGCTCAGACTTTCCCTTAAACACTTGGCTTCTTCATCCAACTGCTATGAGACATTTCCTTGGTCATCTAAATGTAGAGAATCAAGTTGTTGATTTCTTTACCTATCTCCCTGTTCCCATGGTCTTTCCTATCTCAAAAATAAATAGATACATAAATTCATAACTAAAATATTTTGTTAAGTTCTAGCATTTTAATAGGCCCACATTGCTGTTATGTTATTGTAAAATTTCAATGAGGGCTAAATTTATTCAAGAGAATGTTATTAAAATAAGAAAAAATGAATATCTTTTCCATCTTCTCTTTTACGATAGAGCAGATGTTGACTTTTTTCTTGTTACAATGGTTGTCTTAATTCAGTCAACACTGTTCTTGTTCACAATAGCCCGATTTATTGAAGAAGGTGAGCAGTCCAACAGAAGACATTTTTTAGAAGATACAAATTTTTTTTCAGACCAAAAAGTCAATTTCCCTTGCAGACACCTTCATATGCACACTGTGGGATGTTTTGGATTTTGTTTTGCAGACTGATGAACCGTTGTAAGGCAAGTTACTCATGACTTCATCCCTATTACAAATGACAGTTAAGAGATTTAGTATGCATATGTAATGATTTGTCACATATGCATAGAATTAAATGTCCCGGTCTTCTCTGATGTTTCAGGCAGGATCTGCTGCTCTACTTGGTATATGATTGTAAAACATGGCAGAGTTAAGAGATTTCAAGAACATGTAAAAACAACCTTAATGATTACCAGTATATGAAGACTTAGTCTCAAAAAGTGATTGATAGATGTGAGAATGAGTACTATTCTAGGAATCAGGGGACCTGAATTCCTGGGCTCAGCCCCAGTTCATCCAAATCACATGCCTGGGTGGCCTCCCTCTGAGCCCATGATGGTCTCATTTTCTAAATAAGGAGAATAATCATTGTCTTGCTGAAGTGCAGGTTGTTGTAAATAATAAAAGACATAATAAAACAGTTGATAAAAGGCTAAGGAGAGTTTATATATGTCTCCATGGATAAAATGAGTGTTCACTTCAGACAATACAGGAGCAGATTCAAGGAGAAAAAAAAAAAACCAAAACACCAAATTAAATAAAGTCAACACACAACTGATAAAATTAAAAATGTGCAAAAGGCAATGTAAACATGAAATATTTCTATTTCTGGAATCAAGACAAGCCTGGCCAAGTTAGCATGTTTAAAGCTAATCAAGAATAGTTAGTTTTAGAATGTCTACAGAGAAATTGTGTTCTGTTCAAGAGAGGTGGTATCTTGGGGTGAATTTCCTAAAAGACCCTGAGATGAGGCTTCATGCACTTTACCTCTTAGGAAAAGCTCCCTGAAAAATGTAAAGCTTTGAATAAAGAAGCAAGAAATAAGGGAAAGAGGCCAAGCAAAGGTGCGTTATCAAATCAAGACCTGCAAAAGGTAAATTTGGCTCAGTTCCACATGGGAGATCTTGAGATCCTCTTGGTCACATCTAGAACTTAGAAGGAAAACGGTATCACAGAAAATAGTTGTAACTGACAGTTAGGGATGATTGACCCTGGAAGAACATACTGACATATAAATCTGATAAACTGAATTCAGCCCATATTTGCAGTATGGTTCTAGAGATTAATGGATGTTTTTAAATATTCATTCATGTAGTCATCCATAAATTCTATGGATTATGTACAGACATCTACTATATGGCACGTCTGAGTGAGGCAGTAAGGCGTACCCTCAAAAGGTTACTATGTAGGGAAAACAGAATCAGAGAAGAGTTTATATTAACAAGGACAAGTGTTATGATACCCTCAGGGCTTTACTCAGTTTTTGTCATATATTAGTAAAGAGGCAGGAAAGCCAAATGAACACTCATCACTGTGTGACCCTGGGCAAATTACCCAACATTTTCTCAGCATGCTATGGATCTGTGCTATGCAGATATCATCTGTGCTATGGAGATCACAACTCTACATAAATGATAGTTTATTTTTGTGGAGACGAAATGAGATAATGCTGTTAGGAATTTTATGTTTATTTCTGTTGAATATTTAATTCATACAAGTAACCTCAATTTTTCTGATTCTAATTTTACCAAAAATCCTGAATATACGTTAGCTTTCATTTAGATCTACATAGAGACAAAAAGTACTAGCAAAGAATACGAATGGCTGAGTCTTCTGGCAGTTACATTTCACACTGTAAATTGAACTTTACCTTTATAGACATATAGTACAATAACAATAAAAAGTTGTTTAGCCTCTTCACTGGAATTTAAGGCAGGGTGGATTCTGGTGACTGCAGGAATCTTTTGTTGTTATTCTCACAGAATCTTCTTCACCAGAGAGAATTTTCTCACTCCTGAAATGGTGCACTGATAGAATGAAGATTTGGAAGTCAGAGAAGGGAGACTGCTAATTTGGTTAGAAATACTGGAAGTCAGAATACTCGAGGCAGATGGACTGAAGGGTTGGTACTTTAATCACTTTTTATATTCCCATCTTAGAGTTATGGGGATAGCCCAACAAACAACATCTGTTAGCGGGCAGATGAAATTGCGGCAATTTAAGAGTTGTATATACTCAGAGCCCAGGGAGGAGGACATAGTACGATGTGCAGTGTCACATGAGGGTTGCACCTGGGAATAGAGTGAACAACCAGAAGTTGTGGGAGACAGGTATTGTGGTATTGTAGTATGCAGAGGCTGGAGTACCCCCTGGTTCCAGGAGGATGTGATTAGCTTATTTGAGCAATTTCACTGGTAGGGAACTGAACCTGCTACTGAGGGATAAGTACGGACTGTACCTAGTTCTTTTGATAGCGAGGGCTTTTTGGGTAGGGGACCTTATCCATAGAGCTGGGAGGGAAACTTGTAGTTAGTCCCTTGGAAGCCATTTTAATAGATGTCAAGATGGCACATATGTGAGTCTTAATTCAGGGCATTACATCACAGATGGCCAGATGGGAGGAGCCAAAGAGAAGAGGAGACTCTTTGACCAGTCATGATGAAGAGAAATTTTATAGAAATTACATGTTTTTTGGAGATGTTTTTGCCCAAATTATTGTAGGTGTGCAAAGTAAAACTTCTTGCTCCATCTCTTCTCTAGCAAATCCAATAGCATCAACTTCAATAATGCTGGATTTGGTGCAAGTAGAGCTTTAATGAGAAAGCAAAGAAGTGCTGAGTCTAGCTCTAAATTTGGCATGGGGTTAGAACAGAGACTGCCTTTGGGGACAGTAGTCACGAGTTATATTGACCATTACTTTATGAGCTTGGTTTTCTGAGTCTATTATCTGCTTTCCAATTTTGTCAGTACCCTGAAGCTCAGATCCTGGCCTGCAGTCATTTGACAAAGAAAATGCCAGCTAGTGGGCCTTCTCAGCTGATACCTTCTACTGGGCCATGTACTTTCTACACCTGACATATGACCATTCCAAATTAAGTTTGCTAATACTGAAGTATGCTGGCTCCCTTTCTTTTCTGATACATTTTTCAAATTCAGGATTTTTTTTCTTTCTTTCTTTAGTAACCTCTTTACAGATTACACAGCAGAAAATAAATCTTTTGAAAATAAATTATCTGACTCTTTTATTAAATATTTTCACAGAATTTACAAGGAACAATGTTTTATCCTTGAACAGATTTTTATCTTTCAAATGTCTGTCTTTAAACTTGTGCTGGAATATTCACTTAAAAGAACATGATTAACATTTCCAAGAAGTGCATTCATGATTGCGCTGAAGTTAACAAAGAAAGAAAATGAAAAGCAGAATATTGTTTTTATTCTTATTCTCATTAAAAATATTCAGAAATAGATGAGACAGAGGTTACGTAGATTTAAGGTAAGATGAATGATGTAATACATAGGATATGGTTTGGCTGTGTCCACAATCAAATCTCATCTTGATTGCAATTCCCACAATTCCCACATGTTGTGGAAGGGACTCAGTGGGAGATAATTGGATCATGGGGGTAGGTCTTTCCCATGGTATTATCATGATAGTGAACAAGTCTCATGAGATCTGATGCTTTTAAAAATGGGAGTTTTCCTGCACAAGCTCTCTCTTTGCCCCCTGCCATCCATATAAGATGTGACTTGCTGCTCTTTGCATTCTGCCATGATTGTGAAGCCTCCCCAACCAAGTGGAACTGTAAGTCTATTAAACCTCTTTCCTTTGTAAATTGCCCAATATCACGTATGTCTTTATCAGCAGCATGAAAACAGTGTGATATGTAAATACAGCATATTTACATAATCATTTAAAAAGTTCTCCTGGAAAGTCTGCAGGTATTTCTAAGCTATGGATAGTGCCTTCAAAACATAATGAGTAGTAGATAAAAGAACAGGAAGAGATGGAAAAGGAAAGTAGGAGTAGAAATTCTACTTTTTTTGAAACAGGGTCTAGCTTTGTTGCCCAGGCTGAAATACAGTGACACAATCTCATCTCACTGCAGCCTTGACCTCCAATGTTCAAGGCATCCCATCCTCCCACTTCAGCCTTCCAAGTAACAGGGACTACAGGCATGTACCACCATGCCAGGCTAATTTTGTTTACTTATTGGAGAGACAAGGTCTCACCATGTTGCCCAGTCTGCTCTCTAATTCAGGCTCATGCAATCTGCCCATGCTGGTCTCTCAAAGTGCTGGGATTACAGGTGTGAGCCATCACACTCAGTGTGAAGCAGAAATTCTACAGGAAAGATATTAGAAGAAGTTCAGGGCAGGGACTCAGAAAACTGTGGGTTGCCCACTTGCCTCTTTTCATTCCCATTACCTTTCTGCCAAATTGTCAAAGATAATTTTTTTTGCATTTATTTGACTCATCAATAGTTTTTTAACCTCTCCCCAATTCAATGTTTTAAATTCTGTGGTATATAGTAAGCCCATAGTGTAATTTTAAAACCTGTTTAACTTTGAGCTACTTTGACCTTTTCTCCATTTCTTGTCTAGGATCTGGTAGGAATTTGTGGTTTTCAGATTGCAACTTCTCCTCCATCTTTCTGTGGCAAGGATATCTCATTTGCCCAGAATGAATGATTCCTCACCATGTTCTTTCCATGTGCTGCATCCTCACTGCACTTCTGGAACTCCTAGGATTGGTCAGGATAGTTAGTCCCACTGGCCACAGTTACTAGTTCAGGAAAGAGCTCATGACCCAAGCTAACCTTTGCAGCCAATTAAATATAGTTCTAGGCCTTTGGTTTGAGCTCATTGGGAAGTGGTTCTTTCTGCTAAATTAAGTCTTCTGGTCTGGCTGTAAACCTACAGCTTATGGGGGCTGCTGCATGGACTCAAATAATTGAGCCAACTCAGAGAAAAGAGGGCAGAAAAATGAGTCTTGGGGTACTGCCTGAGACCTTTAAGTAATATGAACCAATAAATAACTTTTTTTTTTTGCTTATTTTACTTGAGAACCTAGTTTTAATTTTGAAATGGGGACTTCTAATCATGTTATGAGTCATTTACCTTCACCTAATCATCCTGATTTTTTTTTCTTCATTGCATTAAACTAGTTTGTAAATTATACCCTACAGGTAAACTAACACTTTTCCCCTACAATAGTACATTCTGGCATTAAGTAACTGAGAGGAAGGTGTTAAAGTGGATGGCCTGAGATCCTGTCACTCCCTTTATGGGAGAATGGTGGCTGATAGAAACTCTACTGGGACTGGGAGAAGGAAAAGAAGGTAGGTTACTCCTTAAAATCTCCCTGTCAACTTAACTGCTGAGTAATAAACTAACGTTATTTGCTAGTAAGAAATATCTTAACTCTTGACTGCTTTCACTGGAATGCCCCAAGCTAGGAATTGCCAAGGAAAATAGAACCCGGGATTTATCAGGCGTGGCTTCTGGTGGATAACAAGGTAACATCCTGAAAGCTGTTCTACTCACTCAAGTTGTTTAATATTTTTAAAGTTCTGAGTTTATTAAACTGAACCAGAATCTGGAAGCTGCCACTGATGATCCCGATAGCTCTTTGCTTTGTCTGAGCCCTTTGCTTTGTCTGAGCCCTTTGCTTGACACATCCTTGAAATTATTTAGTAAAGTTTGATAGGTAAAATCTCTTTCCTGAGAGTCTGATTTGACAATCAGGTTCTGTAAATTAGCTCAATGACCTAAGTGGATTAATAGAGGTTTTACTGCATTATTAAAGCTACCAGCTAAGCTTGGCCTAGAAGGGAGTTCCGTGAGGGTCTCTCTGATTGTCTTGCGTGAAGTTAAAACATACTTAATTTGTGTTACACAAGAGCCTGGGTGATTAATATGCATGGCTTCTGCATCTACCTTTTAAATAATGTTAGACAGAATTTGCTGAAATGGTTTTTTTGTGGCCTCCTTGTTAAATGAGTCTTAAAGGTCACCAACAAAATCATCACGGCAAATATGACCACATTCCAGCAGGATACACCTCATCATCAGTACAAGACTTGAAAAAGAGGTGAAGAAAACAGATTTTGAAACTTTGACTTTTCACTGATTTCTAGAGTACAACAGTTGAGTTGAAAGTGCCAAGGATGTTGAGAATTAAGTCTTTCTTTGAAGAATATGAATCTTTGATGTGCTATAAATTCTTATAGAAAAGGAAGAATGTCCTCTTCATCTGAAGCGTAGTGGGAATAGCTTCACAAAGTCCGGTCAGAATTTGGGAATCAATGGAACAGAAACATTCCTCCTTATTAACTGAACTGGTCCCCAGTGCATCCCCTTCTCACTCACTCCATCAATAACTGGAGACAAGAAGCCACGAAGAGCCTGGAGTTGGGTATTGGGGGAGAAGCCAGTGGAGTGAAAAAATGAAGCTCACCAAGCAGGCAGCTAATCTGAAGGAGATAAAATTCTGCAAAAGAAGAGGTTCAACCCTAAACTAAATCACGGGTTTTTTTAAAAAACAATTGCTTGGATCTTAATACATTAATTAGTGAAAAAAATTGATTTGTAACAGTAGCTATAAGTCATCAGAGAACATTTTAGTTTTATGAGGGGGGTGAATATTTAGGAAGATTGTCTGTGTTTTTATCCATGGTTGAGAGAAGAGCCAGCAATTACAGGGGATTTGAATGATCAGTGGGGGTGGGAGGATGGGGAGTTAGGGGGCAGAATAAGATGCTTTTCTGACTTGAATACTTTTTTTTCTTAATATCACCAAACAATATATACTTGTTATATTTCTCTTTCCATAACTTTTGGTGATGCAACTGTGATAAAAACAAATCTCAAATGTAAGCATATAAACTGGGCTAGGAGATATAGATGTATTTAAATAACTCCTTCTGTTGGAAGGGCCCGAGATCATGGGCCCTTCCAGGGAGATCTACGTCCAGTGACTTTTAGACATGGGCTATAAACACGTGGGCCTCTTCCCTCAGCTAGGAGAACCTGGAAGTTCATCTCAGCCTTAGAACTCCACATAGGTCTGGCTGAGGCCAATGTTGAGCCTGTATCAGGGCCACCATCTTGCTTTGTGCACTTCTGCTTTTTTCCCTTCCGTTTTCTTCACTGATGCTGATTCTCAGGCTGTTTTCTCAAGAAATCTCAAATTCTCTCTAGCATTATTCGCAGACAAAAGGGTTTTAGCATACTAAACCCATTTCAGAGCTGGCCCCTGGGGGAAGCCACGCTGCCACGGGAACCATTGTAATCTCTGCATCATGTTCAAGAGGTTCGCAAACAAGCAAAGTGGTGTGCACTACTATTTGACACTTAGGTGTATTGGAGCACAATTTGGCATGACTATTAAGATTTACATTTATTTTCTTAAATGTGTTCAAATATAATTCCTTTGAGTTTCTAGAAGAAATACATTTTATTATATTGGTATAAATTATGTGGAAGTTTTTAGAGGAAATTTAGTACTGTGTAATGTGAAATAAAATCATTTTTACCTTCACTGCCTTAAAAAGAGACATAAAAATATAAATCTAATTTAGAAGTTTCAATAGTTTGTTAGCTCATCATTAGTTTATTAGTTTGACCTATTTATGCTAATTTAAATTCTCTAAATGTAGTTTTTCATTTTGGAGGAAACATTTGTGTGTGTGTGTGATGAGCTCTTAGATAATTTTTAAGAAGGACATAAAACTGATATATATCTTTACTTGCTTGCAAGATAATATAAGGCATTTCTATTCATGTTCATTGATTCATTATTTTTTCTGGTTAAATATACTTCTGTTACTTTAAGTCATTTGTTTTAAGTTTTTATTAAGGTGACAAGAGACAGAATTTTAGATAAATGTTCACCAATGCCAATATATATTTTAAGAGTCTGCAAATAGAAAGCAAGATAATTTTTTTCTGTATTTTCCAGACTTGTGACAGAGAGCTAGGTGAAAAGAGGGTGTGGGTGGAGGGGGGAGAGGGAAAACCTGAAGAAAGACATTAAAAAATTCTTCCTTTTGTGTTCAGAGCTCATAATATAAAAAAAGTTACAGTTAAAAAAAAAGTTGTGATGCTCATAAAAAGCAACATTTTATTTTCAAACAAATTGCATTAATTATACAATTACCTTGTAGCCAGTAAGAATCACATACATATGAGAGCAAAATATTGTTTAATTGAATAAAACAATCTCACACATATGCCCAAAAAACAATAGAGTAAATAAGTTTCCCCAAACAAAGGCAGAGAGAATAATTTTCATGCTGAGTTTTATTGATCTCTGGAACAGTAGCTCCCTCTGAGCAGAGAACCATAACAGAATTAAGGAAAGATATTTCCATTCTAGAGACCAGACATTTGGAGGGGAGTGAGTATAAATCATGAACCTGGCTAAGTATTTTATTTCTTATTGGATTCTTGACTGTTTCTTACTTTCATCATTTTGTGAGTCATGACTAACAGTGCTTGTGCTCAACTACAGTAATTGATTCTGAGAGAAATTTCTCCAAGGAGTCCTGCAGCTCTCCTTTGAACATATGAAGAGGGAACATTCTTTCAGTCCCAGAAGCTGCTGAAGCAGAGACGGAGAACCCCAGACTGGAGGGCTTTGATTTCACCCTGTACATCTAAGGGCACAAGGATCATATGAACATAAGTCTGAGTTGGGTGTCTCCAGTCATTCCAGAACTGCAATGAAATGCAGACGTATATTCCTGAGAAGCAGGAATGAGAAGCAGAGTGGAATTTTGCAAAGGAAACAGAACTTGAACTCAGCAGTTGCTGGTTCCACTCCTTGCCTAGCTGTAATATTGGGCAAGTCATGTAAATTCTCCAGGCAAAGTTTCCCTTTTGGCAAACAATAGATAGAATATAAATATGTTGCAAGGTCAGTGGACATTTCAAGGACAGTTTGATTTTTATGTGAAGTCATCTAGTTTTAAATGCTCTATTACATTTTATTTTTTTTTAATTGTATAAGCTTAAGTAAAGGTATTGGACAAGACTTCTTTAGCACAGACAAAACACTATTTCTTTTTTTTCTCTGCCTTCACAACTCAACTTCTCAAAAAAAGAAATCTGCTTTCAAACCCTGCTTTTCTCTATTTTTTAATTACCACATCATACACTTCAATCTGTCTTCTGCTCCCTCACCCCATAAAAAGAATCTCTATAAAAACTCTCAGGACTTCGCATCACTAACGAAGATGTATATTCTTTTTTGTTTTGTATTTTACCTGACCTGTAAGTAGCATTTGAGCGTCTCAAGTCACCTTTTCTTCTTGAAATCATCGTTTTATTTGGCTTCGTTGACACATAATCTGCTTTCCTCTGATCTCTCTGGATGCTCCTCAATACCCTTTTGGAAAAGTTTCTTCCTTCTCCCTCTGTCCTTTAAATATTGTAATTTTAAAACTTGCCCTAACCATTTTTCTTTTTCAATCTGTGTTATCCATGCTAATGTCTTCAAGTAATCTTCACACAGCAAATGAATCCCAAATGTGTACCTCTAGCCCAAACCTTCCTATGGACTATTGGAATCGATTGCTTTCCAAACATCTCGTTTTTAGGCCATTTAAACTCAACATGTCTAAAACTCAACTAGTGATATTTTCTGTAAAACTTAGTTCTCCTTCAGGATTTTATATCTGCACACTTGTTATTCATCTCTGTCAGTTGTGCAAATTAGAACCCTAGGACTCAACTGCCACCGTGATTGCTCTTGCACCTGGAATTTCTAATCCATATGCTCCTGTATTTCTTTTTTTTTTTTTTTTTTGAGACGGAGTTTCGCTCTTGTTACCCAGGCTAGAGTGCAATGGCGGGATCTCGGCTCACGGCAGCCTCCGCCTCCTGGGTTCAGGCAATTCTCCTGCCTCAGCCTCCTTCCTGTATTTCTTACAAATTCTACTTCTCTCCATCTGTACTGCTGTCACCTTCATCCAAGCAACAGTCTTTGCTCTTGAAATCACTTCTTCCATTCTTTCTTTCTTCTTTTTTTTTTTTTTTTTTTTGGTTTTTTTTTTTTTTTTTTTTTTTGAGATGAAGTCTTGCTCTGTTATCATATTGGAGTGCAGTGGCACGATCTTAGCTCACTACAACCACCACCTTCCAGGTTCAAGTGACTCTCCTGCCTCAGCCTTCTGAGTAGCTGGGACTATAGGCGTGCGCCACATCACTCAGCTAATTTTTATATTTTTGTAGAGACGGGGTTTCACCATGTTGGCCAGGATGGTCTTGATCTCTTGACCTCGTGATCCACCTGTCTCAGCCTCCCAAAGTGCCGGCATTACAGGCATAAGCCATCATGCCCAGCCCGCTCTTTTATTTTTAATGCACTCAGCAATAAAATGATTTGTTTAAAAAAAAAAACGATTATATCTCTTTCCTGCTCAAAATTGTTTATGATTTGCTAACTTTTTTGGTGCAAAGTATTTTTTCACTTTCATAGTTATAGAGCCTGCCTAATGTGGCCTCCCTTTCTCTCACTAGCTTTGCCTTGAATTGTTTTTCAGCTTGCATGCTGCCCTGTGGCTTTTCTATCAGCTCCTACATTTACTAGGGTTCTTTCTGCCTCAGGTCTTTGACTTGGACTACACATTCCTTTCCCGACACCCTTCCACATCTTCATTCACTTGCACTCATCATTACCTCCAATGCAAAGACTTTACTGACCCTCCAGACATGGTCACGTCTCCCCTGTGTGCACTCTTGCAGCCTTGTATATCTCTCTTGGCACTTACCACAGCGTATAATCCTATCTGTGTCCTAGTTTGGTTACTGTGAGTTCCCAATTGGTCTGTAAGCTCCATAAGAAATGGTACTACAGTTTTTGTTTATCATTATATTCCAAAGGTCTAGCATAGTTCCTGGTATTTAGGAAAGATTCAGTTAATATTAATTGAATGAATGATTTTGAATAAGTTTTCCTTTCAGATTTTAATATTTTTACATATATTTAGAAATTATAAAAGTGTGTTTTGTGATTCATAATAATAACAACCTGTTCCTTCTCCCATCCAGGTCTTAGAATGTGGCATCATGAATTCTATTCCGCTGTCCATAAGAGACACAGGCCTGGATAGATGTTTATTTTAGTATCACTTTTAAGGAAGTTAGAAAAACACTTATTTTTTTTTTCATTACGGCATTGACTTTGGAACAAGTGTTTAAGTATGTAATTTTAGTGCCTGGCATCTTGCCCCTGCTCAGGGAAATGATCGGGAATTAGGTTGGGGCAGCTACTTACTTTCATCATCTGTTTATCTAATAAGCGACTTTAATTCCAATTTCAGCTGTAATCTGAACTACCTTTCTTCCCTCTTCTCTATTCCCCCATTGTTACCTGTCCTCCAAATGCTTTTCACTGAATCCTCTTCAATTGCTCTATTAATGAAGAACTTTCACTTACACAAAATTTTGCATAGAAACTTCTGGGCTCTTGAAAACCCCTTGTGATGTAGCACCTATCTCAGATCACTTTCTGGTGAACCCAGCATAGATCTTTACTAAGGATCAATGTAATGGTTCATTACTTAGAAGACCCTGTGACCACAACTTCCAAGTTCTTTGCTTCCTTATCTTTATGCCATATTCTCATTGTAGACCCATGTCTTTTTTCCTGTCATTACCTTGGAGTATGCAGCAGGACTCCTGAAAGGATCTTCAGACTCATAGACATGAGACTTAGCTGGAATTTCAGTGGGACTAGAAACTGTGAGAGCATAGCCCTGGCTAGTGCCCTTCTGATCGCCCCCTGGAGTATCTTTGCAAAACTTCCTGTCACTCCTCAGAGACTTTTACTTACTCCGTTGCTGCCCCCAAGAAATCTTAGAGGGTCACTTTGTCCTCTTCTTCACAAAGAGAATGACATGTAAACTTGGTTAAGTTTCTTCCAGTTTAAAAACAATTAAGTAACACTTCCTGGAATCTGTCCATTGCAAAACATTGTTCTTTATACTTACTTTACCCCTTGATAGGGAAGTGTGAAGTATTTGACTATACTTACTCATTTCACATTCTTTTCCCAATCAACTGACTCTGGCTGTCCCTATGACTTCACTTTCTGGTGGAGGTTGTCTATATCCTATATCCTCTTAATTGCTGACTCCTAAAGATTGTTGGATAGATATGTGTGTGTGTGTGTGTGTGTGTGTGTCTTTTTCCTTTGACTTCTGAACAATTGTTAATACCCCTTGCAACTTTCTTTTTGAATTTCTTCCTTCACTTGAAATCTTTGACACTCATTCTTTCCCAGCTTTTTTTTTTATTCTCTTCCTCCATCAGTCTTCTTTAATAGTGTCTCTTCTCTCACATTTTAAAATATGGGATTGCTAATGACTCCTTGTCAGTGTTTTCTTTCTTTTACACAGCATCCTAGCAATTTTATCTACACTCCTGTGTTTGGTTACTGCCTATACCCTTTGGCTGTCTCCTGTTGGGGTAAATAGCTTAAGATCGGGGAACAAAGAACTTAACTGGAATTGTGGTGTTGCTACTTCTTTGCTGAACCCACATGAACAAGTCACTTCACCTCCTGTAACTTGGTTATTTTATTTGCTCCTCCCCAATACCATTGACCAGTTTGAATTTGTTCCACAGAGTAAAGCCCAGAAAACAACTTTTCTAAAATATATATTTTTATAACTGGGACTGGAAGATACATTCAAGACTCTGTCAATCTGACTACTTGACTAAGCACTGGATTTTGGAAGTAAAGACACAGACAAGCAGGAACATCTGGTTATGAGTGGGGTTAGGGACATCCAGTTTCAGATGCTTCAGTGGCAGAAGTTCTAGTACTAGTATCTATGGTCTGGCTTTGGGGAGGAGAGTTTGTGTGCTTGAACATCAGTGTGCAGTGGTGACAATAGGGCCACGTCAAGGGGAGCAGAGTCTCCAGTGAATTTGCAGGCTTTGTACCTTGTGGTTTGCTGTGTAGATTCGAATACCTCCTGTGATAGCAACAAGCTCACTAACAACCCTTAATAGATTTCTGCTAAAATAACTAACATGGTTTTTCCACAAGAAGCTTCCATTTCTTCCCTAATGAGACTGTTTCTGTCTTCCCTGATGCACCTAGAATGACTTTGCCAGGTGCAAATACCTTGTAAGTGTAAAGTGGATTCCCCAATGATATCACACCATGGCATCTCCAGATCCATAACTAGAATCAGTGCCCTGGGGTGGGTGTAGAAGCATTTACAAGTAAAACCTGAAAGGACAAGGTTCACATATATGAAGATTGCATGGCTTTGCCAATTTATACAAACAAGAACTGAGAGCTGATGTGTGAGAACAGATTCTGCGGGCATTGGATTAAGAAGTGAGAGGCGTAATTGTCTTATCAGTAATGTCTAGATCCTGTTGGTGACCTGTTTTTTGTTTCATTTGGTATCATTCATGAGCTAAGGTTGGCTTTTATGTTTTTAAATGGTATCAGTTTAAATTGATTTTTATAAGTACACACGTTTCATCTTACATTTGGTCTCAGCTGAAAATATTTACTGTTTTGCTATTTAAGAAAAAGTTCCCTGGTCCTGATCTAGGCTCTGAAGAAAGAAGTCCTAAATTCCTGGAGGTAGAAACAATGGATTGGCTTTGTTCTTTACTATCTAATTACTTTCTGCTAAACTTGTCAGACAAAAGGGCCTTCTTTCATCCACTATTAATTTGGCTGCTCTTGGAAATGCAGGGAGGGGGTAGTATGTTTGGAACACAGGCTCCATGAGACTGTCATGTCCAACGATAAAAATTTGTGGAAGACTATAAGCCAGTCATTAAAAGAGTGTGCAAACACGTAAAAAAAAAGATTATCGCATAAAAAGTAAACCCACTGGTCTCAGATCTCTGAGGAATACGTTTGGCTTACATCAATGGGTAAAGAACCCCAACCAAATGAGCAGCTGTCTGAGGGTAAAACAAACAAACAAAACAAAAACATGGTTTAGGTGAAGGAGGAGAAATGTCATAAATTCTAAATGCACCTTTTTGACTACTGGCGGTATTTACACATTTTTTTCCTTCATGGGTCCTGTATACATTAGAGTATTCTAGTATATCTCCCTTTTTTTCTTTTTTCTCTTTTATATAGAATATCTTCATGGTGGGAAACTTTGTCTTTTAACTCATAGTTTACAGAATAGCCAGCAACAAGAGACACTCATGACAAAACTAGATTAGTAATGATCTTGAATAGAATGAACTTGGAGTCATGATTTTTCAGAAGTCCTGGATTTGTAGCTATTTGTCATTTTGACGGAAAACTGTAATGTCTCCCTCTGAAGAGAGCATAAAGAAATTTTTATTAGTGGAGTAATAATTGAATTATACTAGGAAGAATATATTTGTTTTTGCTATTTACACATTTACGTAACAAAGCAGGGTGTAAATATAAAGAAGTACACTCTAATAGACATTCACAAATTATCGTTTGCTACCTATAAACACTCTATTTCTAGAGCATTTCTTACTTTAGGAACTCATTATTTCATAGAATCAAAGCCACAAATCCACTTCCTCAAAACCTTGCTTCATTACTGGAGGGTAGGCATATTGCCTCACTGCAAATCATGCCGACCAGCTGGAGACTTTAATTTGGAAGCCAGTCTTGCAAATAAGGAGGTGGCATATGGGATTTATCATGAGGGGGACAGCAGTTACATTGTGTCTCCAAAAGTTGCAGGGTTCTACCAAGAGGAGCCAGTGCTCAGTGTCTGAAGTGAGAGAGGCAATTTTGTGTGGCTGGACCCTGTGGTGGAGGCAGTGGTGTAGCCAGGAAAAGGTTTCTGCTGGTGATTTGGACTTGGTTTCTGGCTGCATGCATTCCACATCTAATCACCTGGCCCTCCTGCAGGGTGTCTGAGCTCTCTAATATCATTGTATTTAATAGGATCATTTCTTGTTAAGCTTGCTAAAGTCAATTACATATATATTTTCATTCAGGAACCCTGACTAATACAGTCTTCAGTAACATCACAACCATGTTAGCTTTTGTGGTGTAACCAACCTAAGCCAAAGCTTAGTGTCTTCAGAAAATAGTAATTTCTTAGCTAGTTATTCTGGAAATCATATTTTTGTTGTTGTTGTTGCCACAGTTTTTCTTAGGCTCACTGGTGTGGCGGCAGTCACCTGGCTGATCCACCAGGAACTGGATAGTCTCTGCTGGCCTCGCTCCCATGAGTAGCGGTTGGTGTTGGCTCTCAGCTAATGTGAAGATGGTGGCTTAAGCATATGCTCCCGGAAGGCTTTCCTAAGCTTATTCCTGTGTGAAAAGTGCAAGCACTTTTGAAACTTTTTCTTGTGCCACATTTACTAATGCCTCTGGACAAAACAAACCATACAACCAAGCCCAGATTTAATGAGTAAAGAAATAGAATCCATGCTTTGCAAAGTTACATCACAAACAGGTGTGCAAATCTGTGGCCTGATTTGCAGTCTCTTTACCAATACAGAATTCTGTATGTTTGTTTCATTTGGTTCTTGGATTCTTGAATGTACTGTCTCTGAAGCTTCTATACCGTTGGACATGCTGTTTTCTCTTCTAGGTTATTACAGGTTGAGCATCCCTGTTTAATCTGAAAATCTAAAACCCAAAATGCCCTCAAAACTAAAAATTTTTGAGCCATAAGCAGACATGACGCCATAAGCAGAAAATTCCATGCTTGATCTTGTTACTAGCTGTGGTCAAAATTCAGTCAAAACTTTATTTAATGCACAAAATTATTAAAAATATTGTATAAAATTATTTTTTTACCAAGCATTTCAGATAAGGAATAATCAACCTGTATTTACCTTTAGTCTTCCTGGGTAAATCTCTGGGATTTACCCAGTTACCCCCTTCTTGGATTTACTTGAATTTATAGTTCAATGCTCTATTTCTTCCAGATATTGTGAATTGTGAATTGTTTCTTATCTCAATTTTGCAAAATGTGGATGTATTTATGGTACTTGTTACATTGCACTTCATCATTAAAGGTTCATTGAACAATTTCCCAGAAGATGAGGATTTCCCAGGTTCTAGCCCAATGTTCAGCAAATGGAAACTGCTGGATAAACTGCCACTGAATAAGGTTTACATTCACATTACCGTGTTACTTTTTCTTCTGGGGCTCATTAGCAATGACTTGTGTCCTGGCACTACCTTTCTGCAAGGCTGAGGGATTTCCATGTTTCAAAATGTCTTTATAAGAAGAGTCTACAATGCCTCTGTGAGGTCTAGACATTTATTGTGCTGATCCCAATGTTAATTCAGATCCTGAGCTGAGGCTGAACCCATGAGCTACAGACATTGATTCTAGAGCATTTCTGTAGAATGTTCTGATGACTATCATCCCTGTCTCTCCTTTTAAATAAACCAGAATGGACTGTAATAGGCAGTTCTGATGGCATAACTCTATTCTGAATTATTCTGATAGTCATGGCTTATATTTAGCCTTTTGTTTGCCTTGATGGATTTCAATGATTTGTGCTTTCCTCTCAGTTTTAGAAAAGTGGGAAATAGTCATCGATTTCACCCAACTCGTTGCTTCTAATAGGCAGGACAGCATGCTCAACAGCCATGTATTTACTCTTTAACCTTTCAGTGAACTTGGTGAAGTTGGGGAAATACAATTCTTTCCAAAGAATGGGACTAAAAATAAGATTGCATACATTCTGGCAGCTCTCTTACCCCAAACAAAGATGAAAAACCTTTCAGAACTCAGAGGGCTATTTAGGGACTTTCCCATTATCCTAGACTGGCCAAAATATTTTGTTATTTTCCCTTTCCCCTTCCCCCAACTTTCCTCCAAATCTGAGCCAAATCAGATACTCCTGGAAAGGGAGGATCTCCCTTCCTCACCCTCTTTGTAGTAGGATAATGGAAAATGCTTTGTTGGTCAGATCTGGGCTCCTGGCAGCTGCTGTGTTGGCATCAATTAGGGAAGATTTTGAACTAAATGCCTGGCTGCTGAAAGTTTTTGGATTTCGGGTTTGATATTATCGAAAAAATTCATCTGGTCAGATGCAGAAACATATTGTTTAATCTAGCAGGAATGCGAGCAGGTTGTCCTTCACAGCACATTTCAGAGCGCTGTGTCTTTTTTTGTGGTGAAGTCTACAGCAGTTGCTCTGTGTAATTTGAGACGGGTATGTCTGGGGATGGAGTACTCCACCACATTTCAGTTTAGTCTATTTCAACCCTTAGGCATTCTGAAGAGATTTCTCAAATGAATGAAACAGTGGTTAAATTTCCTAGTCTCTTCTGCAAAGCTTAAATTGTTATATTGGTCTTAAGCTAATTCTGTCTCCGAGTTAAGATTTCAGATTGAGTACAGGCATCATTTTTACACACACACACAAAATGATCTTAATATAAGGATCTATTTCTATTACTCATTCAAAGTACTCTAATTGCTTGACAAAATATTATTTCTAATAATAAACTATTTTGACCCAAATTGACCAATCTATTTATGTCTGTTTTGTTATTGGTATTAATTGTTGATAAGTATATACTACAGAAGTCATCAATGCAATGCACAGCTTTTACTTTTTAAAATATAAAGACTGAAGCGAGTTGAACACATATCTCTTCTAAAACCCAGAAACACAGCTTAATTTTAGAGTCCTTGTTAAGGAGAAAAAAATGGGTAATCTTGTCTACGTGCTGTCTTAATCAGTTCAGGCTACTGTAAGAGAATATGCAACTACCAGCGTGGCTTAAATAACACAAAGTTATTTCTTACAGTTCTGGAGGCTGGGAAGTTCAAGATCAAGGTGCTGGCAGATTTGGTGTCTGGTGAGGACCTGCTTCCTGCTTCATACACAGCAATCTTACTGTGCCCTCACATGACAGAAAAACAAGAGAGCTCTTTTGATGTCTTTTATAACCGCACAAATCTTGCTCATGAAAACTCCTCTCTCAGGACTTAATCACCTCCCAAAGGCCCAATGTCCTAATACCATCACATTGGGGGTTTGAATTTTAATTAATGAATTTCAGTGAACACAAACATTCAGTCAATAGGAGATGTCTTTGCACATGAGTTGTGATTATAAGGCCACCAGACAACAGATTATAATGTGAGAGAATGTCCATAGAAGAGGAACTTATTTATTTCTTAATTTTCTGATCATAGATGGTATATCTACTTTCTCTGTTACCTATATTAATGTCATAATATCACTGGGATAAATGGTTCTTTCTAACTTCTATGAACAAGTTATTTTGTTGGACAACATTAACCTTCATGAGTTTGAGTATGGTTTCTTTTAGAGCAAGACTAGATAACATCTTAAAGCTTTTTGAGAGCATTTAATGATGGCTCAAAAATTGGATTTGCGTAATTAAAAAAATTATTCAGGAAAAACTTTTTCCTACATATATTTAACTCTATTATTTTCTCTAATTATTTTTATAATTAACTGGAATTTGATAGTTTTATTTGGTTTGTTTCTTATACAACCTGAGTTAATCTGCCCTTTCTATTAGTGTGTTGGTTCATATTACTGACACAGTAAGTTCACAATCAGAAATCTGATGATTTTTTTTGACATCAATAAGTAACTTTTATATGACCAAATATATTTTTAGATTTGTTATTGCTGGATCTTCATACCAATAGCCAAATGGAGCATTGTGGAATGACTTGATAATCAATTTTGGCTGCATATAATATAATGTATACATTATATTATTATAGTTATAATAATATCATTTCTGGTTCCTATAGGCTAAAGAGTTAAAGCATAGAAAAATTAGACCAATGCTATTCTTTGGTGTCTCTGGTAGCGCTTCTATAATTTTATGCAACAAGCCTAAAAACATAAGCGAGTGCTTGTTCAAAATATTTACAACTATCAAATGTTAGGAAGGGTTCCAGAAACTGAAAGTCTGAAATAGAAGGCTCTATGAGTCTTATATGGAGCAATCTTAAAAAAGCAAGTTCATGAGTGGGAAAGTGACTTCAGAAATGCTTGATTGAAATTCTTAATTGTAGCTCCACTATGCAACTTAACATGCCCAAATTTGAACCTGTTTTAAAGCGAACTCCCATTTTAAAGTGAACTTTTCCTCTTACATTCTTAACTACTCTCAGTGGACTGCAAATTTCTGAAGCTTAAAACTTCAGAGCTGACTTTCATTTATTTTAATCATTTGCGCCTTGTAATCAATATAACATTAATTCTTGATAATTCATATTTCGATATATACTTTAGATCCTTACTTCTCTTCCCGCTGCCACGCAGCCCCTACCACGCCTTAGCATCTTTCCATTAATTCGTTTTGCTGTCTTCATTCTTAGCCTCTTTGTGATCATTTTGCTTGGACCCTTTCTCAGGTTTAAGCTTCCTAAGACATTCTTTCATGAGGCTACTCTGCTGGAAAGTTGGAGTAACTTTTGATTCTTTCCTTCCCCTCTTTCTTGACAAATCCAGTTAGTTGTTAAGTTCCTCCATCAACTGTAATTTATCCATGAACACCTTTTACGAAATCATTAGATTTCAATTTCACACCACGCAGCACACTCTCAGATCAGGCTTTTCATCTGCAATTATAATCATGTAATTTTTTAGCTAATGAACATTTAGTGTTTCCCAACATCTGATGTATAAAGGATTTATGCACAGGAGATGGGGGTGTGAACTCACCTTTTACTGTGTACCTTTCGCTGCTTCCCATGTAGACTGAAAACTCTACTCAAATAAAACTCTTAATTTTTACCCCAGCTTTTTCATTTCAGCACTTTTCGCTTGACTGTTTTTTTTTCTCCTGGATTGAGCTTCCGTCTAATTCAGGATCTAACTTTATTTTTTAATGTTTATACAATGTCACCCTTCATAAAGCATCTTACTGTCATCTTTAAAACTTTTTTCCTGAAGTTCCATAAACTTTAATTTTACAATGATATTTTATCTTCTATTATAAATATTTGCCATTAAGTTTTATCTTCCTTATAAGCTCTTAGTTGTTAAGGTTTCTGTATATTTTAATGTGCCCTCTTTCCATAATGCTTATCATAACACCTTAAACATTACAGATATGAGATAGATTTGACTTTTTGAATGAATATTTCATAATGCTTCTCCACTGCCAAAAATAGTTATTTCATTACTTATAATCCCAAGTCACCTCTTCAACTTTACATTTTACCCTTCTAGAGAGGCCTTAGCTACAATTAATAAGGTCTACTTGGGCTGGGTGTGATGGTTCACACCTGTAATCCCAGCACTTTGGGAGGCGAGGCAGGCAGATCATTGGAGGTTAGGAGTTTGAGACCAGCCTGGCCAATAAGGTGAAACTTCATTTCTACCAAAAATATGGAAATTATCTGGGCGTGGTGGCAGGTGCCTGTAATCCCAGCTACTCAGGGGGCTGAGGCATGAGAATCACTTGAACTCAAGAGGCAAAGATTGCAGTGAGCCAAGATCATGCCACAGCACTCAAGCCTGAGCAACAAGAGCAAAACTCTGTCTGAAAAATAAATAAATAAATAAAAATAAGGTCTACTTGTTTTTCTGTGTGTTCTCTACTTTTAGTCCTACCTGAAGCTTTGCATGTAACATATGCAAAGTGCTAGCTTTACATCCTATCTTGTTCTAGAAGCATTTAATAAATGGTGGTTAAGAGGAGGATTCTTGGCAGTAAGGAAACTACTAGGGTCAATATCAGGCCTGCTGCCTGGGAACTGGATAACAAGTATGTAACTTCCCCAAACCTTATCATTTCCTTTGTTAAAAGGGGAAATTAAGAGTGTCTAAATTATAAAAGCAAAACATGTGACACAGTGGTTGGCACATAAAAATAATAGATACATGTTAACTATTCTCCTGAATCTTCTCTTCTGCTTCATCTCCTTTTTAACTCTTAATGAGAGAGAAAAATTGAAAAAATATTGATTAGTACTATGTTTCAAGCAGTATTTTATCACTAAGCCTACAGTATAAATAAGTCATAGTTCTTGCCCTCATTCCCATTTTTCTTTTTTAAAAGTTTTATTTTGTTTTTAAGTGATACATAATTATAGATATTTATGGTGTACAGTGTGATGTTTCAATAAATAGCATTGCATAATGATCAAATCATGATAATGATCATATCTATCACCTCAAATATTTATTATTTCTTTGGGGTGAGAGCATTCAAAATCTTCTCCTTTCGCGATTTTGAAATATACAATACATTATTGTTAACTATAGTCACCCTATTGTGCAATAGAACACCGGAACTTATTCCTTCTAATTGTGACTTTGTACCCATTAACAAACCTCTTCCGTTACACACACAACACAGCCTCTGGTAATGATTTTTCTACTCCGTGATATCCACTCCTATGATACACACTTTGAAAAATTCCATGTATGAGTGAAATCATGTAGCACTTGTCCTTCTGTTCTTGGTTTATTTACCTTAACATAATGTCCTCTAGGTTCATCCATGCTGTCACATATAAGATTTCATTTTTTATGGCCGAATAATATTCCATGGCTCATATATATCATATTTTCTCTTTCCATTCATCCACTGATGGACGCTATTGATTCCATATGTTGGCTGTTGTGAATAATGCCGCAATAAACTTGAGAATGCTATGTCTTCAACCTACTGATTTCATTTTCAGTAGAGGAATTGTTGGATTATATGTTAGCGGTATTTTTTTTTTTTTTTGAGACTGAAGCTCGCTCTGCTGCCCAGGCTGGAGCGCAGTAGAACAATCTTGCCTCATTGCAACCTCCACCTCCCAAATTCAAGCCATTCTCCTTCCTCAGCCTCCCAAGTAACTAGGACTACAGGTGTGTGTTGCAATGCCCAGCTAATTTTTTTGTATTTTTAGTAAAGATGGGGTTTCACTGTGTTAACCAGGATGGTCTCCATCTGCTGACCTCATGATCCGTGCCTCTTGGCCTCCCAAAGTTCTGGGATTACAGACGTGAGCCAGTGCACCCAGCAGGTAGTTGTATTTTTAAGAGCTTACAACCTCAGTGAAAGACAGACACCCAAACCATTTGTAAAGGATGGACTTGATTGTAGAGACATTTATAATTGAGAATTTGTATGTGAAATATAGGAAATTTTTATAGGAGAGTTTCTATTTTCCTTGTGTTATGGAAGACTGGAAAGGTTTGTGTATGAGTTGAAAGTAATAGGACTCATTTTGGATAAAAGCACTGAAGAAAGTAAAGATGAGTTGGATTAGCCTCTTAGAAAGAGGACATGATAAGACTAGTAGCTAGGAAAGGATCACAGGCCACAGAGAAGCTAGAAATTACTACTCCAGCCCATATATGACATGATGTTGAAGGGAATAGAAAGAGAGCAGGCAAAGTGCCCTAAACTATGAGATATTAGTAAGAAAGATCACCAAAAGAAGGCTCGAGACTTGATAAACAGTCAGACCAAATGGAAACATTGGAGTGTCAAGCAAGGAAGAATAAATAGATTTAGTTCAACAAACATGATGAGTCACAAGTACATTCTAGGTACTTTATATGACCACAGTGTGACACATGCTGTGAGCATGTGTGGCTGTGGTGATGCGGGACATCAGAAGGGGAAAGTCTTAGTGTAGCCTGAGGGTTCGGGTCAGGCATCTTGGAAGACATGAGTTTTGAGCTGGGTGTTAGACATGACTGCACTGAGACAGAAGGATTTGTTTCAGTTTGGTGCCAGGGCAACCCTGACAATGGCGATGTCCCAGCGTGGCTTTCAAAGCAGGTTTTTTTTTTTTTTTTTTTTTTTTTTTTGTACTGGAGTGGAGATTGCTGTAGTTAGGAAGCACTGCATGGCTCAGGGGTCATAAGCTGAACCTATGGTGCTAGGATTTTTTGGTAGTGGTAAAATTTATTTTGTGAGTCAGATGACTAAGTTTCCTAGAGAAGAAACTTTAGAATCTGAGAGGAAAGAATAGTGAAGAGTAAAATATGGCCAAATGGCATGATCCTCAGGCTGCTTGTGTTTCAAGGACCGTGGTGAATACGCATTGAGTTTGGGTGCTCAGCTCCATTATCCTTCTATTTAAAGATAGAATATATACAGGTATTGATCGACTTACTACCTATGCAACTTATGACCATTTGACCTTACGACCACAATCGCTAGCCACGACTGCTTCATGTCTGGCAGCGCAAACGTTGCCCAGCCAATAAAATGCTTCTTACATGTTTATATATTTTGATATGTTTTGTAATTGGGAAAATGTTTCCTGTGGTATTTTTTACACCTGTATTTTGTATTTTGTATGCACCTGTATTTTGTAATTTTGTATGTTTTGCAAATATTAAACCAGTTGTACTGGTAATGCAGTGTTTTGCTTAAACCTGATGAACGTAAAAATAAGAAACAAAATGGTGTAGAGATGATACAAATGGCATAAAATGAACAAAGAAAATTTTGATATATAACAATAATGAAAGAAAATTATAAAATATGACTTAAAAATTATGATAAAATATGACTTAAAATATGATAAAATTATGATATATAACAATAATGAAAGAAAATTATGATAAAATATGACTTAAAGATTTTTATAACATCATTTCACAGTACTGTACATATAGCCTACTCAACTTACGACCAAATCATGTTACGACTGGTCTGTCGGAACCAATCGTGGTCGTAAGTTGAGCACTAGCTGTAATAGTATCTCAATTTTGCTGTGAGGAGCTGTCTCCTCCCCTACTTTCGACTTCATGATTCTAGTGGAGTTTGTTCCAGGTCATATTTTGAGGGTGGGCACATGACTCAGGTCCAGCTAATGTGGTTTGGCTCTATATTCACTGATGATTCTCCTTCTCAAAATTGTTACCTTTACTAGGCTTTGGGGCATTTCCTTGTGTTGAACGTTTTACTGCTCAGGCCAGTCTTGTACATCCGTCTCCCTAATGCCCCAAAGTTAAAATTGTGCGTGCAACGAAGCAAGCAATTAATAACTGTCAATGGCAGAATAAAAGCTGCTGATGAGCAGAGAAAATGGAATTAACTAGAAATTAGGTGGGAGGAGTGTTCAAACGAAGGGGATGTTTAAATTCAAGGAGAGACGTACAGTATTGCAAGTAGCAAAGAAGCACTAGTAGGCTCTTTTGGGAAAGTTATCAGTTCTAGGATCAATTTCAGGTCTTGCTTAGAAGGATATTCAATTATGAAGGTGAAAGATGATTTCAAAAAATTGTTTTTGAGAATTTCATCAGCTATGCTTGGCGCTGAAATTTGCTAATACAGAAGTGTAAAATGACTTTTCAGAGATGTGTAGGGTTTTAAAAGATAACTGTCAGAGTTAATTGGATATTCTTATCCAAGACAGTAAAAAATAAACTAGATGTTCTCTTGAGTCCATTAGAATTATAGGATCTTACTGTGAATAAATATATGAAGAAAGGATTTATAATTCATATTACTGTCTCCATGTTATCCAGAGAGTATCTGCCATCTTCCTTTTATTTTTCTGAGGGAATCCCATTAAAAAACTAGAAGACTTATACAGACGACCTGCCCTTTTAAAATGGTAGCAGGTTGTACTCTAAAATATGCCATTCCTCATAATTCCTTTTGAAAGTACAAATTAATTTACCTCCTTCCTTTGGCCACTAAAATGCTCCTGATTACATTGACATGACCGATCCGTGCTCTTTATTTTCCAAAGGATACTGTTGATTCATTTTTCTTTCCCACTTGAACTTATTAGACATCTCGTTTATGTAATCATCTCTCACTAATGAAAGGGAGGTTCTTAGTTTATTTTAATCTGAGTTCAGTAGTTCTGAGCCATTCTAAGCAGGTCTTAGTATCTCCGTTTCTCTCCAAGCCAAATTTAACTCCAAATGTTTTAAAGAAGAACGTACAGTTTACTAAGTGTTTCACAGGGAGGAAAAGAGATATTTCACACTGCGTACTGGACAATCTTTCCCTCAAATCGCCTATAAGCATTTTTTCTCTTGCCCCAAGTTTCTTTTCCAAAGAGAGGAACCTCACTCCAGAGGCTCCTTCTTCCCATGAGTTTTTTCTACCATTTCAGCCACACTACATCATGGCAGGATTCAGGCCTCCTCAACTTGAGTCAACATTCAATAAAAGCAAAGCCAAACAAAGCCTTCTTATTTTTCATTAAGTACACTACTGAAGGCCTTCATTAATGCAAAAAAGTAATTATCTCAGCAGATAATGTCTTATTTAGTATTGGTTATCTTTTTTATTTATTTATTTTTTTGAGGCGGAATCTTGGTCTGTCACACGGGCTGGAGTGCAGTGGTGCGATCTCAGCTCACTGCAGCTTCTGCCTCCAGGGTTTAAGCAATTCTCTGCCCCAGCCTCCTGAGTAGCTGGGATTACAGGAGCGTGCCACCACGCTCAGCTTATTTATTTATTTATTTATTGTATTTTTAGTAGAGACGGGGTTTCACCATCTTGGCCAGGTTGGTCTTGAACCCCTGACCTTGTGATCCACCGGCCTTGGCCTCCCAAAGTGCTGGGATTACAGGCATGAGCCACTGCACCCAGCCCTAGTATTGGTTATCTTTACCAAACCACAAATCAAACCCAAATGTAGTGGTTTAAGAAAACATTTATTAGCTCACAGTGTCTATGGCTCAGGAATCTGGCTGTGGCTTAGACTGGTGCCTGTGGCTCACAGTCTCACAAGGCTGAAACAAAGGTGTTGATAGGGTCTGCAGCTTCTCCAGGCTCCATGGGTAAAGGACCCACCTCCCAACTTGCTCATGCGTTTGCTGACAGGATTGAAATCTTTCTCAACTGCTGGACTGAAGGTTTCAGTTCCTCGCTGGCTGCTGGCCGGGAGCTTCCCTTAGTTCGTTGTTAATTCAGTCTCCACATTTGGCAGCTCACAACATGGCTCTTCGTTTCATCAAAGTAAGCAAAGGAAAAGAGACAGAGAGAGTATAAGTAAGACAGAAGTCACAGACTTTTATAACCTAATCTCAGAAGCGATAGTTCGTCACTTTTGCTGTATTCCATTTTTTAGAATTAAGTCATTGGGTCCAGCCACACACAAATGGAAGGAATTACAGGTAGGTGTACAGACTAGGAGGTGGCAGTCTTTGGGGTTATTTTGGAGCACTCCAAACTCAGATGTTGTGTTGAGCTTTTTACTAGATACCTTGGTAACATATAATTAATTTATAGCATTCATGTACCTAATACATGTTTAATTGCCATCATTCTTTAGTCATCATGTCTCATGTCGTAATATCCAACAACAAACTAATAATGGCTGTTAGCTCTCTTTGTACAGCTTTCGTCAACGTTGTCAATTGTATTAAAGGAGGAAGATGATGCTTTTGCCTTTTGTCACTATAAATATAGGCATTGAAAAACATAAGCATTGGAAAAACAGATGTTTACATACTTAATCAAAATAAAGCTAAAAGGGAATGAAAATCCTGGGGGATGACTTATGGGTTAATGTTCTTAGCTCCAAACAACAAAATCTATTTTGAATATTCTAAGTTAAAAAACATGTCTTATCAGAGGTTATTGTCAGCATGAACAGAGTCAGGTTTCAAAGATCCACTGACAGGTTCATCACTCAGTCGTAATACAGAGGCTTCTCTCATGAAAACACTACTGGTACACCTGCGAGAATTTTGTCTGGACACCAGAAGATCTGCCCCTGCAGAGCTTGAAGAACTGAGTATCTCCAAAAACACTTGTGGAAGATCACTATATACAATTTCACTCCTGAATCTATGTATATTACAGGTTGACACAAAAGCAATTGCAGTTTTTGCCATTGCCTTTCATGGCAAAATACCACAATTACTTTTGCACCAATTTAAGAATATCTGGGCAAGTGTGATTGGTAGAATCTAGGTCATATGCTGCCAAGGAATCTGAGGATGAGTATGTTCTGTGTTTTCCTTGGGAAGGTGGGATTCATAACATGCAAAACATCCACTATATAATAATTTTATATTAAAAGATGTTGAACAGCCTCAGATGAAGAATATAATGCCTCTCAGGTGAAACAGGAAGTAGTAAAATTGTTTCACATCTGCCTCTCACCATGTTAACACATGTGCACGTGTAGATGTCATGACTTTGGTGTTCTGCAATCTTAAGGAAGCCTATCCTCTCCCATTGCTAGTGCTAACTTTCTTTGTCTAAGGTAGCTTTATACCATAGAATCTCTTTCCTGGCTCCTTTCTGCTCTAATGGGAGCTGTCCTCCATTTGTATATGTTTGGTTTAAAATCTGGTGAGGTTTTTGAGGGGAAGCAGTTCTGCTGAAATGAGATAAAAACAAAAAAGTGTACCGCATGCTTTGGATGAGTGAAAGGGTTCTTGCTCTCTTAATATTTTAAGTAGTCAAAGTGCTTCCAGGAAGCACATAAATAAAGGAAAATATGTGTGAAGCGCAGTGGAACATTTCTACTCTGGTTATGAAAAAAAGATTAGTGAAATTCAGGCTCTATTGTATACCTTTTAGGTTCCTACACTTAGAGCCCAGTTCTTGTACTTGCATAAGCTGATGCACTTAGGGGCAGCAGCCTACAACGAAGCTATCTCTCACAGCTCAGCTACTGGAGGGGAAAGGGATCAAGGGGCCTCTTTGTAGGACTTTTTAAGCATCACATCACAGAGCAAATACATGTTTCCCTCCACTTTTTCCTTTCCTTTTCCTTTGCAGAGGTAGGTGAGGGCCTGTTAAACATCAGTCAGTAGGTCTTGAGCTTTACAGAATTTCCATTGGGATATTAAATTCTTCATCCAAGCACATTTTTTTCATTGAATTTTTTTCCCCCTTTCACTTTCATGATGAGCTAGGGAAAAGCCTGCTAATCTTCTCTCACAGCCCCTAAATTTTCCAAAGTAGTCTATCAAATATATCATTTTCTAAGCAGACAGTTTTCTAAGAAAGGAATGATTTAACCATAGAATAATTGTATTACATGAAAGATTTTACTATGTTCTTAATACAAGACAAATGACTCTGCCATGACTACGGAGTCCAAATATGGACAGGAATGCTGGGAAGAGGAACAGTAATTCACTGAGATATCACATTATCAGGTGTTCTCTTTCCAGTAGAATTTTCCAAGGTGGACTTAGCTGAATCTTCTATGACTCATAAAGGGGCAAGAGAAGCAATTACAGTTGAGGGCAAGCAGTTCAGGCATAGAGACTGAAGAGGAAAAAGATAAACAGTAGAGAGAATTTAAGGAGCAGAAGAAATAATTTATCATTCCAGACAGACTCTCTGCCCTACAACATTAACTATTTTGTCTGCAGCAGGTTTAACTTCTTCCCCTGCACCCTTTCAACTCCATTTAGGATTTGTGTCTTGAGTTTCCCACACAGCTGAGACTGGAGAGAGCTCTGGATCTCTCCTGGAAAGAAAATAGATGTGGCCTGCTATTCTGTGACTCAGTTTAATTTGCTGGAATTGTAGAAGGATCACCAAAGAAAGAAATGAAAATAAATGGTTCTGAAGTGCTGATATTTCAAATGCTGCAGCAGATGGGTGGGTAAATTATCTTGATACAGTGGCTGTCTTTTGACACGTACTCTCAATCACACCTCGTGGAATGGCTTGCTCTGTATGATGGGTAGAGATAACCATATTTCAGTGGAATGGTTCAAAGAATAATGTGGTCAGAAATAGGTTAGGAAACCAGAAGAGAAGCTTGACTCTAAGGCATTTAGTCACTTGATGGAATGCTGTTGATGTTGGTATCAGTGGGAGAGGTGTTTACTGCTGACTAACTTGATCAGCTGACACTTTGACAATGAATATTGGTGACATCATCCCATATCTTCTGTTATGTATATTTTTTCCATCGGTAGTTTAATGCTGATATTTTTAAATAGGAAAAAAAAAAGCTTTTGAATTGAAAAACTAAAAGAGCCTGTTCTCATGAGCAATATGAACTAATGAATTAAAATAGTCCATTCTTTCACAAATTCATTTAAAAACATTTTTTGAGGCCCATGAGCAGTCAAGGGTGAGGTATTAGGTTGGTGCAAAAGTAATTACTATGTTTGCCATTAAAAGTAATTGTAAAAACTGCAATAACTTTTGCATCAACCTAATAGTTTGGCTGTAGTGGGATTAATGTTTACATTTAAGTAACATGGTGATACAACTTGGTCTCTTAAGCGTCATCCTACAGTGTTTCTGTTTTAAAGCATGTTTTCTTCATTTAGACCAGCTGGTGGATCCCAGACTCAGAAGAAATGAGTGAGCACAACTGGGAAATGTACTCATGTTTCTGGAAGGAGCTTCTTGTGCATATCCTCAAGTTACGATGAGATAAAATAAGTAAAATAGTAAATTCTTAAATATGTGACATTTTAAAGGAAAATAATTTGTTGGTGAAACATCTTTACCATAGTTAAATGCAGATAATTAAACGGTCAAATTAGGCTGTATTTGGTAGCTGAAGAATAGATTTATCATCTAATATCAACTAGCATTCAAACAACCCTGTGTTATATGAACCAACTTCAACACATGGGAGTGGGGTGAGGGAATCCTACCAACTGTTTTGGCAAATAAACTTTCCCTGTACACTTCTGCCATGGAGTTTATCAGCTCTACATCTAGAATGTCGACTTCCTTCCTTCCTTCCTTCCTTCCTTCCTTCCTTCCTTCCTTCCTTCCTTCCTTCCTTCCTTCTCTTCTTTCCTTCTCTCTCTCTCTCTATTTCTTGGAGGCTGCTTATGGCCAGACTTCAAAGGATGTAATTATTACATATGTAACATTTGACAACATCTGTGTTTTCCACCTGGGACAACCTATGAAGTTGCTAATATCCCTGATTCCAGGCTGGCATATTCAACTATAGAACAGAAACAACCTTTCCTGTTGCATTTTGGTAGTTTCTTTTCTGGTCACAAGTTGAAACAGGAAGTGCTGGAGCCCATGGAAAATTGAGAAAAAATCCAAACAAAACAAACAATGATGCTTTTGAATTTTAGAAACATTTGCAAATATTTAGAGTATGTCAAGTTTTGGTTATTGGGAAGACTATTTATATGGACCCAGCTTTCTTGAAAATAAGACAAAAATTGGAAGCCATAAATCTCTTTAACTTATAATTAATCTTAGATCAATTAAAATATCAATTATTTGTGCCAAATGTTCATATGAGGAATTTTGTTTGAAATTTCAATATAATAGTTTAATGTGCACACAATAGTTTGTAGAAATAACCAGCTTAAAATGTAAGAGCAAGTAATTATAATGGTATCTAAACATTTGGGAATTTATAACCTTTCTTGTTAAGTTCATATACTTCTTTTATTTTGTTTTGTTTTAGTCTGTCAATACATTGTAGACATTCAGAAGAAAAAGATTAATATATTTCTTCCAGTTTCCCACTTCTGCCTAATATTTTCAATTGAATTGATCTCTTGCTTTATTGTCAAAAGATGATTCTTGGACACTATATTTATTATAAAAGCTGACAGTGAAATGGAAAACCTTAGACATAGTGGCACAAGCTACCAGAGACATTAGTGGATATTCAGTTTCACATATCACATTTATTTTCAACTTGGGTCATTTATTAAATATAATATGAATAACACAATAGTTTCCTATTCTCTTTAGGAATAAAAGTTTTCCCTTTGCAGCTTTACTATAGCTTGTCTGATCTGGAAAATTATCTGTTTATACCTAAAGCTAAGACATTGCCTAGTTCAAATTAGCTTTAAAACACTAGACAAACCAATATGACAGACTGGCTTGAAGCAAAGCATAATTTTTCAGCTGGAAAATGGCACTAAGCAGCTTCCTAAGCGGAATCAGAGAGGGACAGGGAGGTCAAGGCAAGCACAAGTGCTACTTGAAACGAGGAGTGACCCTTTGAGGGTGGCTTGGGCACTTGTTGAGACTCCAGACACACTGCAATCAGAAAACCAACATTAGCCCAGACAGGATGTATGAGTCAAGGATATCTAAAGAAGATGGAAAACGTGGCATCCAGGCATTTGCAACTTTCCAATTGCAGGGCTCCACTTGCGGTCCATGCTGCTGGTTGGAGCATACTGTAAAGGAAACATAAACAGTTTAAATTAAGTACCAGAGCTAAATCTCTCACGTGATGTTCTGAAAAGATGAGGGATGAAATTATCAGCACAATTAGAAGTCTTGAGTCTGCTGGATCAGGGGACGGGAGAGGAATTCTTGGCACAAAGGAACAGGAAGCACAGCAATTCTGCCATATATGGAGCAGGGTGAGACTTTCAAGCAGAATTACTATGACCTCAAAACTTGCTCTACTCAGACAGCTGTATTGAATTCCGTTCAATGCCAAAGTAGCACCTTAAGCCAGTTTATCTGGTTTGGCTTTGAAGTGGCAATAAAAACCAGGAAGCCTCCTGACCTGGGTCATTTCTAAAAAGAGTTGTTTTCTTTCGGCTTTTCCAATTTTAAAAGCAGTTACACTTAAAGGTATGTGTGTGAAAGAATGTGGAAAAGGGAACCTTTGCTAACATGGGAAATGTGAAAGAAGCCTACGAATCGTCCAAATTTATTGTAGATTTGGACTTCAAGCAATCACAGTATGAATAGTGAATACAATGAAGTAAGGCAACTTTCATTTACAATCAGATGCAATAACTAACATGTTTAGAGAAACCTCACTGATTTTATTCTTTAGTGACTTGTTCCATCCAAATGGACATCTGGGATTGGAAACTCCATTCACATGGAAAGAGAGCAAACAGTGCATGCAAAGTCCCGTTTTGCAAGCAGAAGTCTTTCAACTCTGCTTTCAACATTTTGGCAAATAACGTTGCTGTTTGGATGCATTCTACTCCAGCTAGTCCTTCCGGGAAACCTAAGGCCTCACACTTACCTACTGTTGAAGTGCAAAGAAAGGCATCATTTCTGAGATGGTCCAAAATCAACTTGGGAAAGAGTTATTCAACAGTAGTAGCTTTTGGAAAATGTAATAGCCACCACTTGTCTTGTAGGGAACAATGTTCCACTTCATATATTTTATAGGATTTTTTTTTTTCAGCTCACTTTATTTCTGCTAAAAGTATATTGACCAGTCCATTATGCATTACAAATAGTGGGCAAAATAGTAAGTAACATTAACATCAAGTTAGTTCCTAGTTTTTTTTTCCATTAGCTTTATGAAAAAAATCACAAAGGAAGAGATTAAATTAATTAAATGAAAATAAATTCTTGTGTTTAACTGAGAAATTCAATGTTTAAGGAGTTCCAGAGCATTCCTCTATATGGCCCACTTTACCTGGACAAGAAGGTCCTATGCACCTGCAAACCAGACTGTCCTATCACTAATCCCATTTCTTGGGGAGACCCTATAAAGAAGACCCTTTATAAAATAATGTAATAAAATATGCTTTGCTGCTTAAAGTTGAATTCTTCTTTAAAATGAGAACCTTAGAATGCTTTAACTGAAGACAAGCTTGGATCAGGAGCATTTTCTGTGCCCTGCCAGTTGGTGGAGTATATTTTATTGGACAGTAGAACTCTGTAATCCTCTTCAACTCACTTGACAAAGTCTATCCTGTTCTCTAAGAGAACAGTCCATGGTTTCTGGTTATTTGCTTTCTTAATCATAAACAAATGGTTATAATGTATTGCTTTGAAGTTTGCATTATGCTCGTCAGCAATTGCTAATACTCTCCTTTTTCCACTTCTTTCTCCTCATATTAATAAATATAAACAACTTCCTACGAATACATTTTCAGGATTTCTTCTAATACATCTATTTCCCGTAAAAATTCCACCAAAAGGACATTAAAATAATCAGTACAGCTGACTGATTTTCATTAGGCTGCCTCTAATTTCTTTTAGGTTGTGACAATGAGAGTCATTTACTCTTTTTGTGGCTTTAAACACAGTCTGCCTAATGACAGACAGATGCTGGGACTTGGATGCCGACTTTCACTGTATATACAGAGAATCTCTGCTGACCTAGAAATGTGGTAGTTGTTGCCTATATACTCTGTGTCAGACTCCTGCAGAAGTCATCCAATAGAAAAGTTTAAAAAAAGGAAAACCTTTACCCTGAAGATATCTACTACAATAAGATTCAAATGGCCAAAAATTTATCTTCTGGGCTATTAATTTTTGAACAGCACTTTGATTCTGCCCCTCATTATCATTGAGCAGAGAGGAATTTTTTTTTCCATGTAAGTACTAGATTTATTTTTGAAACAAATTAGAATTCACTGCAGAAGGGAGTACTGTGGGAGTTAGGAGTGCAGTATTTTGGCAAGAAGCACATGAGAAACTTTCTCCCTGGATATTTCTGGTCCCACTGGAGAGAAACACCAGGAATGTGGTGCCTCAATCTGTTCTCACAAGGATTGTGGCTTGAAATTCACATACTCACAAGGTTTAGATAAGAGTCTACCCAGAGTTTGGTCCTTGTGGATGCTTCTCTAAGGCCTAAGAACCATTTCCACCTTTTGATGGGTCTCCATCCTCATCTGGGCTGATGTCTGTGCAATGCAATACTTGTTTTCTCTTTAAGAAAAGGAAACATGAGCATGATCAAGGAAAAAGCAACGAAAACTACACCCTGCTTTGTATTTAAAAAAAAAATCAGGTAAAAATGTCAGTATACAACATAAAACTTTCATTGACCTGATTCTACTCTTACCTGCTTTTGTTCCCACTCTACCAACAATACTGTTTTGGAAGAAGGTTGCTTTACGTAGACTGTAAATCTTATTTTCTTGTGAGTGTTTCCTCATGAGTCTTCTCACTCCTTTCTTTTCCTTCACTGATTTGTAAAAATGCTGCTTCAAAAATCAGGCTCATGCTCAGATTGTCTAGATGATACAATTAAGCTCTCAACTGGTGTGAGCAGAAGTTTCAGTTAAAAAAAAATTCAATTCAGAATTTTACTCAAAGGTAAATTGAGTTTAGGCCATGGGATATGCTTTAGCTTCAGACCTAATTGCTTCTCAGGGAATCAATCATGTTAGGTTGATCAAATGTAACTGTAGGGGAAGATGTATGTTTATCGACCAAAAGTTATGTGCCAGGCACAATACAAGCTGCCGAAATAACGGGAATGGCTCACATTTATATTGTGATTACAATATACAGGTCATGTTCTAAGCACATTGATCCTTACTACAAATCAGATAAACTGTTGCTGTTACATTTTCCATTTTGTAGATGAAGAAACAGAGAGGGGTTAAAGCATTTTAACCAGGCCACATAGCTGTAAGTGGCAGGACTGGGATTTATACCCAGAATTTTGGCTCCAGAATTTATGCTCTTAATCACTCTACTGTGGTGTGTGTGTGTGTGTGTGTGTGTGTGTGTGTATCTGTATTTTGCAGTTTTATGACTCATTGTTTGAAAGAGGATATTTATTTTTGCCCCTCTTCAGTAATTTTCAGTTGCCAACTGTATTACAATCAATATAGACTACAGTACTTTGGTATGCAAAAAATTACACCAAATATTACCAGTTTGAAAAAAATGAATATTTCTCATCTGATCATTTCTGCGAGTTAAGAACCAGAGCACACCTACCTAGCTGGGTTTTCTGCCTCAAAGTTCCTTACAGTGCTGCAATTGAAGTGTTGGCAGGAGCTTCAGTCTTATCTGAAGGCATAACTGGGAGAGGATCCTTCCAAAGGTACTCATGGTTGTTGGCAGGCTTCAGTTCCTCACAGGCTGTTGTGCTGAGGGCCTCAGTCCCTTCCTGGCTGCTGGCCAGGGTCCTCCTTCTGGTACTTGCCATGTGGGCTCCTGATAGGCAGCTCACAACATGTCAGCTGGCATCAAGTATGATTTATTACAGCAGATATAAAATGTTTCTGTAGAATAAAACTGTTTTACTAAAATAGGTTCTTAATTCTGTGGTGTTTATTCCTTTGAACATAATTTGTATATTTTAAAGGCCCATGCAGTCATCTATTTGGTAAAGGTGCTAGAAGGTGCTGTTTAGTGACAACATGCATGTTTCAAAAGTCTTTCCTTAGTCTTCGAGTAGCCTATAGTCTACACTGCAGACCACACAAGAGGTGTGAAATCAACCTTTGTTAACTGGCTTAATTTCTCAATCCAAACAAAACAAATCCAGTGTATTTTAGATTATAAGTGAATTATAATCTGTAAGAATAAAGATTATTTATTTATGTGTTTGTATTTGCATATAGGTTAAATACACAATGAAAAAGAAATATTTAAATTCTGACACTTTAAGTATTCAAGCATTGCTAATGTGCTTTAACCTTATGAAACCCATACTCTAGATACCCCTTTTTTTTAAAAAAATTGTTTGTTGTATGTGTAATAACAGCATAGTCATTTACAAAAATAACTTTCCAGAAAACACAGGTGATAAATGTTATTTGATGTATAAGGTAAGAGTATCATCAAGATGTTTACCTTCTTTCATTTATTAAGAATTTCTATGGATTCAGATTTATGCTCAGTTCTGTGGAGGATTCAAAAATAAATCCAGTCTGTGCCTCATGGCAAGACTTAGGGCATTATAATCAGAGAAACACAATGTAATGTACCATAATTTCTCTGGGCTTCAGTTTTCTCATCTGTATAATGAAATAACATTAATACTTATGTAACAGTTTATAAAAGACTTAAACTACATAATATATATGATATTTCTTGAACATAATGAAGGTTTGTTAAATACAACTGCTAACCCTGCCTCTCCATGCCTATGTCTACTTGTCACTATAAGAGTGAGTAGGGAACACAGGACAATGGCTTAGATATTGAAGCACAAGGAAGGGAGTGGCAAATCCTATATGAAAAATAGATAAATTGCTATAGGAGTTTAGAAAATGAAAACATGTTTTTGGAATTATTTCAAGATGATGGGCTAAGCATATTACACAGACTCTGGCTCCCCCAATAGACTATGGAAAATATATTCTTTGTGGAAAGTTAAGTTAAAAATAAGTTTAAAATAATTTGAATTGTTGTCAAGGATTGAATAATGTTTTCTTTATTTTTGTAAGTCAATTTTTGTCTATCATGTGGTAAGAAGACTTCATAGTTATGGTCACTCTAATTCTGTCTTGGGTGATTTAATAAAGTTTCTCTTCTAGCCCCAAAACAAGGTATAACGACTGTAAATATGTATTACAAAAATGAGAGAAAAAGAAAAACAAGATAGTAAATGTCAAACAAGTAAAACAATAATGTAATTTTTCATTTGATAATTTATCAACTCCATATAAAAATATTGACCTTCGAATAGACTACCCATGGATTGGGAGAAAATATTTGCAAAACATACATCCGATGAGGGCTAACACACAAAATATATAAGGAATTCAAATAACTGAATTGCGAGGAAACAAAACCCAATGAAAAAATGTGCAGAGAAACTAAATAGACACCTATCAAAAGAAGACATACAAGTGGTCATCAGATATAAGACAATATGCTCAACATCACTGATCATCAGGAAAATGCAAATGAAAACCATAATGAATGATTATCACACACCTGTTGGAATGGATATTACTAGAACAAGAAATATTAAGTGTTGGTGAGGATGTGGAGAAAAAGGAAACCTTTACACACTGTTGGTAGGAATGTAAATTAATACAGCTATGAAGAAAAGCATTATGGAGGTTCCTTAGAAAACTAAAAATAGAGCTATCATATGTTCCAGTAATCCCATTTCTGGATATATTACCAGGGGAATTGAAATCAGTATGCTGAGGAGAAATTTGCACTCCCATATTTATTGAAGCATTATTCACAATAGCCAAGACACGGAAGCGACCTATGTGTCCATCATGAGATGAATGAGTAAAGTTTGGTATACACGTGTAATGGAATATTACTCAGCCTTGTAAAAGGGGGAAATCCTGTCATTCACAACAGCATGGATGAACCTGGAGGACATTAAGGACATTATGCTAAGTGAAAAAAATCAGGTACATAAAGACAAATACAGTATGACCTCATTTATATGTAGAATTGAAAAAAAGTTGAACTCCTAGAATTAGAGAGTAGAGGTCTTACAAGAGACTGGGGGATGGAGAGTTGATGAAAACAGGAGGGATGCTGATCAAAAAGGTACAGTTTCCACTAGAGAGGAGGAAAAGCTTTAGTGATCTATTGCTCAGGCTGTTGACTGTAAAAATTATGATGTATTGTATATATTTTTTAAAAATTGTCTTTGAAATACAACCTACAAACTTGTCATTATCAATTTTAAAATATGTGCAGTATGAGAAATAATTTTTTGAATTACAGCTTAAATCCATGTCCTGAGAATGTAAGAAAAAAATTAAAAGACTCTCCACTGATTTTTTGTGTTCAGTTGCTATGCATTGCTGCAGTATGAGTAGAGAGCTGAAAGAGTGTCTTTTTTTGTCCTTGAAATAGGTGTGAAGGGCTTTCATCTTTAAATCTCTCTCCTCTATAGCTATCCTGTCTTAGGAAGAGAAAAGCTGATTGTTCAGGCTGATTGTCGACAGTAAAGGCTGATTGAATATACAATATTGTGCTATGGTTCCTTCAATGCATTGATTGTGGTACGATGACCAACTTTTGTGTTGTTGTTGAGACAGTGTCAACAATGAGGTGCAATTTGAAATTTAGAAGCAATGCCTGCAGTAAACCTGAAACTTATGAAAGACAGCTGGTATTTAGGTGAGGATGATGATGATAATGACAACATTAATAATAACTGCTTTGAACAATTTCTATATATAATTGGCACTTTTCCAATTGCTCTAGATGCAATTTAATCTCCACATTACCTTACAAAATAGTTTCTGTTATTGTCTCTCATTTTACAGATGAGGAAACCGAGTCAAAAAAATTTTAGGATTTTTCTTTAAGCCATAGATTTGGTAAGCAGCACACCTATCAGCCTGTTTCATAGTCTGATCTTGGACCTGTAATAAACTCTTGACTTCTACACTATACTGCCTTTCAGGTAAGGGTTTAGGTATCTGATTATGTGAGGAACAGATCTCACTAAAACTTCTTTGGGGCTTGAATCCATATTTCTTTATCTTACTAACACTAAATAGTACTGAGATTTAGTATATTTTTACAGATTAGACTAGGGAAATAGCAAGGTACCATTTTGATTTTTCAGTATGGGTAATTATGCAAAAACTATCATTTGCCTCTTTGTGACATTTACATCTTTCATCCAACTGGGGCAGGAGTGAACGCAAACTAATATCAGGATCTTCTCACCCTTGAAACAAGGCATGGAATGCTCTGCTTTTGGGAGAAATGGATAATGTTGAAATCTGTCTTTCCATTTAGGCCCAGCTCAAATATTCTTTATGAATTTGTAATATGCAGTCAAAAGTTTCCTTCATGAACTTACTTGGAAAGCAGTGTTTATGATTGGCTCTTTTTACATATAACCTCCTCTTCATACATGCATATCTGTGGAAGATTTCCCTCTCTTACTCTGGGTTTAATCTTTTCTATGCTGCTTACACATATATACATATATTCCAATTATATACCTAGAGTTGAAAGTAAAAAGATGGAAACATGTACCATAAGAACACTTAAAAAGATAGATGCTTTAGCTATGCTAATATCAGACTCATTAGAGTTGAATATAAGAAGTATTAATAATAAAGGGGATCATTTCATAAAGTAAAAATGATCAATTCCAAAGGAAGTTATCACAATCTTAAACCTGTTTGTGTCAAGTAAAATGAGATAAAAGGAGAAATAAAACTATTGTTATTGTAAATGGTATGATTACATGCATAGAAAACCCAAATCCATTCACATATAAACTATTAGAATCAATACGTGAATTAAGCAAAGATCAGCAGATGTATTGTAAACACAAAAATTAATTTTATGTGTGTGTTTGTGTATGCCACAAACAAATATAAATTATTGAATAATACCATTATCAGACCATAAAAATGCCAAACACCTAAGGAAAAAAGCTACAGAAATTATGCATAACTTCTACATAGAAAACATGAACAATTACTGATGAAAAAAACTAAGGAAGACTCAAATAAATGGAGCTAAATAATGTGTTCATAGTCTGGAAGACACAATATTTAAACCTGTCAATTATTCCCAAATTAAATCGACAGTCTGATTCTAAAGCTTATGTGACAATGATAGAAATTCATTATTTTTCAGACTTTGAAGATCTTGAAGCTATAAGCTTTACTGAAACCTTTAGGGCTTGTAATATTACATTTTTCAAGTTTTTCTCCACCCCCCAGCTTTATTGAGGTAATGAACATACAAAATGGTATATATTTAAGGTGCATAACATGACTTGATATACATTGTGAAATGATTACTAAAATCAAGCTAGTTAGCACACCCATCATCTTACAGAGTAATGTAAGGTGATCATTTTCTGTGTATGTACGTGTTGAGAACACTTAAGATCTACTTTCAGCAAATTTCAAGTATACACTATGGTATTATTAACAATAGTTACCATGCTATATATTAGATCTCCAGAGCTTATTCACCTTATAACTGAATGTTTGTCTCTTTGACCAACATCTCCTTTTCCCTTCCTTCAATACTCTTCTCCCTGCTCCTAGCCCCTGGCAACTACCATTCAGTCTCTGCTTCTGAGTTCAACTTTTTCAGATTCTGCATATAAGTGTGATTATGTAATATTTGTCTTTCTGTGTCTAGCTTATTTCTCTTTGCATAATTTCCTCCAGATTCATCCATGACATCTGAAATTCTAGAATTTTCTTCTTTTTATGGCTCAACAATATTCCATTGTAATTGGTATCTTATCTATCTTATCTTTATAGATAGAGAGCTATATAGATATCACATTTTCTTTCTTTCTTTTTTTTTTTTTTTTTTTTTTTTTTTATATTTTTTTTTTTTTTTTTTTTTTTTTTTTTTTTTTTCCAAAACGAAGTTTTGCTAGATTGCAATTGTGTGATCTCGGCTCATTGCAATCTCCACCTCCTGGGTTCAAGTGATTCTCCTGCCTCAGCCTCCGGAGTAGCTGAGATTACAGGCACCCGCCACCATGCCCGGCTAATTTTTGTATATTTAGAAGAGATGTGGTTTCACCATGTTGACAAGGATGGTCTTGAACTCCTGACCTCATGTGATCCCCCTGCCTTGGCCTCTCAAAATGCTGGGATTACAGGCATAAGCCACTGTGCCCGGACCCACAATTTGTCTAAGTCCATTTAGTGTTGCTGTAAAGGAATACACGAAGCTGAATAGTTTATAAAGAAAGACAGTTTATTTGGTTCGTGATTCTTCTTGCTGGAAGGTTTAAGATAGGAAATGTGGTGAAGGCCTTGGGCTGCTTCCACTCATGATGAAAGGTGAAGGGGAGCCAGTGTGTGCAGAGATCACCTGGCATGAGAGGAAGTAAGAGAGAGATGGGAAATGGCAGGCTCTTTTTAATAACCAGCTATCATGGGAACTAACAGAACGAGAACTCCCTCACCCCTAAAAGAAGGCATTAATATATTCATGAGGCATCTGCCCCCATGATCCAAATACCTCCCATTAGGCCTCACCCACAACACAATTACTCTGGGGATCAAATTTCACCATGAGATTTGGTGGAAAAAAACAAACCAACCATATATAAACTATAGCACCACTCATTTATTATGGAAACTTTGGTTTCTTTCATATCCTGGCCATTGTGAATATTGCTATAATAAACACGGGAATGCAGCTCTCCCATTGAGATACTGATTTCAGTACTTTCGGGTATATACTCAGAAGTGATATTCCTGGATAATATGGTAGTTCTAGTTTTAACTTTTTGAGGCATCCAAATCCTGTGTTCCACAATATTTGTGCCAATTTACTCTCCCACCATAAGTGTCCTAAGGTTCTCTTTCCTCTATCCCATCACCTATAAAATTATCTTTTATTTCGTAATAGCCATCTTAACAGGCATGAATTAATATCTCATTGTGGTTTTAATTTGTATTTCTGTTATGATCAGTGATAATGAACATATAGCTGTTGTCCAGTTGATTGTCTCTTGAAAAATGTCTCTTCAGATCCTTAGCTCATTTTTAAAATTGGGTAATTCAGGTTTTTTTTTTTTTTATTGACACTGAGTTGTGGGAATCTTTATATGTATATTTCGGATATTATCCTGTTATCAGATACAAGGTTTGCAAATATCTTCCATACCATAGATGGGATTTTGTTGATTGTTTCCTTTGGTGTGCAGAAGCTTTTTAGCTTGATTTAATCCTACTTGTCTATTTTTGCCTTTATTACTTACACTTTTGCTTCATATCCAAAAAAATCCTTGCCAAGGTCAATGTCAAGGAGCTTTTTTCTATGTTTTCTTCCAAGAGTTTTAAGGTTTCAGATCTTGCATTCTGTACTTTATGCATTAGATATTCTACTTATTAACTTGGAATTTCAAAGGTGCAAGATAAATCTTTCAACCTCATTTAGATAATGACATGTAAGATTTAGAAAACTGTACTTAAATTGGTTACCCTGAGCACGTAAAACTTAACTTGGCAGTTATATCTCAGCAACCAAATTTTGATTTTACTCTTTATTCTTGAAAATGTACTGGAAAAGGAACTGAAGATATCTTAGCCCTTAATGAGTTAAGGTATAAAAATGAAAACAAATATTAATACATTTTATGGTTAATTACTTTATTATAATCTTATAAGTGCTATATAGGACCCATACATAATTTTAAGAGGAAGTATAACAAAAATATATAAAGCAGTACCATGGCTGACACATAGTATGATCTCAACAAAGGTTTGCTAGTTTTTCACTACCTAGGTCTCAAGTTAATTCTCCCAGACAATAGAGTTACAATATTCAGTCATTTTACCTTGCTGCTATTTTATCTTAATAAAATGGCAAAATCTATTTGCTGTAATAACAGCCAATGTTATGAAAAGATCTAGACTATTGAGTTAGAAAGGCTTTCTTGAAGAACTGATTTTTGAGTGAAATTTGAACAATTAGAAAAAGATTAATAATTAGCTGTTATTAGTTAGGGAAGGAGGTTTTATTTAGAGGGAAAAAACAACAAATCTGTGGTAGAAAGGGATATCTGTTCAAAGAATCGCCTCCAAAAATGCCAGAAGGAAGTTCTTCTCCTTTTGAATAAATAAATAATTCATTTTTTAAAACAAATATGTATTTTTTTTTACCAGAATCTTGTGGGAATGTTTAGTTACATGCCTGCTTAGAAAAACTAACTTGTATCTTGCAAATCCGAAAGCGTGCATTCTCAGTGGTCCAGCGGTTCCACTTCTAGGTATATCCATAGATAAACTCTTACAGGTGTGTACCTGGAAACACATACTTTTGCTGATGAAATACTACAATAATAGTAATAATAATAATAACTTCCAGCCTCTTTTGAGTAGGTATTCAAGTTGTGTTCAGTTTGCGGTCCTTATAAGACTGGAAATTATTATTACCATTATTATAGCATTGCATCAGCAAAAGTAAATCTCAAAGACAACGTAGGGTGAATTAAAGAAGCTGAGGGGGGTATATTTGGTATATAAATTCCCCACATATACAAAACTTAAAAAATACATTGTTTATAGGTACACATATTTAGCAAGAAAATAACAAAAAACAAAAACTCAACAACAAAAAAATTCACAGTCATGGTTACCCTTGTACAGGAGGAAAACAGCTGTAATTATTGAAGGGCAAAAAAACAATTCACGTGTTTTGGAAATGTTCAATTTCTGAAATTGATGGATGGTTCAAAAGTGTTTGTTTTATTATTTGTTATTCCTTATGTAAACTACAAAATAGGTTCTTAATTTATCTCCTGAAGTTCTATGAATATTGCCTCAAAATAGAGTCAACAGAATGTTCTATTTTTTATCTGAGGGACATGCTTTAAGAAGATAAGTAACTGGTTCAGGGATTATCATTGAATGGCAGAGTACTATAACTCGAAGATCACACTGTATCTATTATTATAGATAGGTGTGCCTATTTTTCCTCTGAAATTAGAATGAATTTAGACATATAAATATTTAGGATCTCTAAAATAAAGATAACTAAAATTCAAAGAATATTTCAAACATACTTACCAGGGGGTTTAGGACTAAAAAGGGACCCAGAGTTCATTTGGGCAAGGAAAGCACAAGAGAAGTCTTGCATCTGCCTCAAGGACAAATAGCCAAGAACACGTGGATCACTGTGGCACAAAAGGGACTGAAAACAACATCTCTAAACTCCTGGTCTAGGACTCATCAATATACAACAATAGACTGGGTGTGCTTTAATAATATTCTCTTCATTTTCTTTTTCTTATTTCATGATTTTGTCTTCCCAAGGGGAGTGGAAAATTTAAAAAATATAAAGAGCATTTTTTTTCCTTCAGATATCTCTAAAACAAAGTGAAATTTACAGATTAACTTGATCACACTAACAGGCTTTAAATATCCTGTTTATCTCAGGTTTTAATACAATGAGTCTTTCATAATTTTAAGAGGTATGTGGAAATCGTGAGGAGTTATTGCCAGCCTGTTACGGAGGAATGTTTTTTCTTAGACAGATAAGAATCTGGTTACTATTTGCAGTGCCAGAAATGAGATAAAATTTCACTTCAGAACTTGAGCTGTGTTGATCTACCTATTCTCATTTTATGTAGCCATTTATAGCAGTTAGGGTCAGCAAACCGATCTGCTGCAATTACTTTTCTGCCATCTTAAAAATGTGATCGCTTCTAAGTGGTACACATGACATTCAAAAGAGCCACCAAATGAACTGGTCACACTAACAGCAACACAAACGTACCTGCTTGGCAAAATGCTGTATAGTTTTCAAAGGAAATAAGGCAATTCTAAGGCTTCTTTTATAAAGACAGGTATTTTCGGTAAATGGTATTTGACCTAAGGTGAAAGCCCTATATTTGATTTGAGTATGGAAACTCTTCATTTTTTCCCTTTGCCTATATTTATTTTTCATAGAGTTTATGGCAGAAATGTTGTATTCCAAGCAGCAAAATAAGTTTCCTTTTGATCTCCTGATTTTCCTACTGTTAATTTTCATAATAACTATTGCAACTTATGAAAGTACCGTGTTTGTTCCTTGGCTAGCACTGACATTTATTTTGGGAAATTAAAGAAAATGAATTCGGTTTATGTATATGCATAAACTTCAGTATCCCTTTTGTTAAAATAAGAAGACATTTTCAAAGAAGACATTTTCCTTAAGACAAAACTTATCAACATCCTTCAAATTAGGTAAGTTCAATTTTTCCATATTCAAAGCTCAAAACTGGATTTGCAGATAAAGGCTTTCACAGTAAGTCAGTATTCTGTCCGTGTAATAAGATAGAAGTTCTTGGATTGCATGCTATTCAACAGTCTCACCAAACACATCTGAAACCTGAGGCCTGGGGCAAGTATGAATTTCTGGAAGACTTTGGCAAAGATAAACCGCACCTGTTTTAGCTTCTAGTAAAATAAATCAGTTGTAGAAAGAATTGACCATTAGCAGTAAGAATATCCTTTAGTGCACTTTCTATTCAAAGTGAAAATCAAAACATCAACTCCCTTCTGCATGTCTTCACTCATATGCAAGTTTTCTTTGTTTTTATGAAAGCTATCTTTTAGATATGACACATAGTTGTACTTATGCTACATCTCTTAATTGTCTTACCAACGTCAACTGAAGATAATTTATATCGGTAATATTCAAGATGTTTAGATATGCTGAGACAACATTCCTTGTAAATCTAAAATATTATATAGCTACTTGGGATTAAGGCTTGACTAACACAAATCCCTCATTCAGCTTTTCAGTGTTCATGATAAAAAGTTGAAGAACAAAATGACACTATGAGAAATATACAAGAATTTTTTGTTTTAGTACTGCAACCTATTGTATTTCACAGTGATCACCAGTGGGGTTACATACTTTGATTTCTATTTGACATTCTTTATGAGAAATGATGGTAAAGGCCAGAAACAATTCATGAACAGAACAGTTCATTTCATTTAAACCTTTCTTAGGCTACAAAATTGAACAGCCTCGTTCTCAAAATAAAACACATTTTTCTATTCCAAGCAGCAATTTTGTTAAAAAAAAAATACTAAATCTTTAGCATAAACTAATTTGTCACAGCAACCTTAAAGGCATATTATAAAACAAAATTGCAAAAAAAGTCATGACATTATACTCATGATTGAACATTTACATGATTACTATATAAATCATTCTTTTTTAATATATCTGCTACTATAGTTGGTACATTAAAATATCTGTATACAGGTATTGATCGACTTACGACCTATGCAACTTACGACATTCGACTTGATGACCACAATCGTTAGCCACGACTACTCTGCTGTAGACTTTTGGAAACACTACAACATTTTGATGTGTATCAAGAATATCGCTACCGCCTGGGAGGCTGTGATGACAAAGTGCATGAATGGCATCTGGAAAAATTGTGTTAAGCGCTATGTTAATGATTTCGACGGATTTGACAGTGAACATGAACTTGAAACTATTTGGGAAAAAATAGTAAAACTCGCTAAAGACCTTTCTTTGGAGTGTGAAATGGAAGATGTCGAAGAGTTGCTAGACAAAGAATCCGGAGAACTTACAAATGAAGAGCTAATCGAACTGGAAGAAGAAAGAGTGGCGGAAGAAGAAAGAAGAGAAGCAGAGAAAGAAGAGGAGGAGCCAGAAAGAAAGTTCACCACTAAGGGATTATCAGACGGTTTATCTTTACTGAATAAACTTCTTATACATTTCGAGGCAATGGACCCAAACATCGAACGATTTGCAAGGATTGAACAGATGGCGCACTATGTGTTTCGCCCATATCGTGAAATTTATGAAGAAAAAAAGAAACATACAATTCAGACAAAGCTCACCACGTTTATGAAAAAACCAACTCCGGTAACCACAACTGCTGCCTCAGGTGAGGACATCAACGATCCGCAGCCAAGCACCAGCAGCCAAGAAAATGTTTCGTACATGTTTATATATTTTGATATGTTTTGCAATTGGGAAAATGTTTCCTATGGTATTTTTTACACATGTATTTTGTATTTTTGTATGCACCTGTGTTTTGTAATTTTGTATGTTCTGCAAATATTAAACCAGTTGAACTGGTAATGCAGTGTTTTACTTAAACCTGACGAATGTAAAAATAAGAAACAAAATGGTGTAGAGATGATACAAAGGGCATAAAATGAACAAAGAAAATTATGATATATAACAATAATGAAAATTATGATATATAACAATAATGAAAGAAAATTATGATAAAATATGACTTAAAGATTTTTATAACATCATTTCACAGTACTGTACATATAGCCTACTCAACTTATGACCAAATCGCGTTACGACCGGTCTGTCGGAACCAATCGTGGTAGTAAGTCGAGCACTAGCTGTAAATAGAGCTTTACTACATCACATACCTAGGTCCTAACTAACACAAAATCAATGTCAAATGCTAACACTGTCAATAAGAAATACACAGAAGATTAATGTAGCATATTTAATCCCAATCACCCTGAATTAATCATTATACTTGCATACAGGTATCAAAATATTACATGTACCCCAAAATTTGTACAACTACTATATGTATAAATAACAAATAAATTGAATTAATAATGATTTTTTAAAAGTCATTAGTACCTTTAGACAGTGATTAATAGGTGTAAGCGAAAGAAAATGTCTGGACAAGGTAGCCTAATTTTTTTAAAGTTTCCTCATTATACAATTTGTGTTTCCTCTTTACCAACACCCATTCTATTGAGTAGACTATTTCACTATGAAGGAAAGGTAACAGTCAACAATATTTATTTTCTTTTTTCATTAGTTCTTATTTCTTAATTATAATAAACCATACAAACTTTACCACAAGGATTAAAACATTTTAGTTGAGTTAGTTAAGCATCATAGTTGCTTCTGGAAACAGAAACTTATTTAGGTGCCTTGCTTAAGGGAATGTCCTTGCTTGTCTCCCTATAATTCCTTCTTCAAGTGCTCAGCCACAGAGGCTTTATTGTTGGCACTATTTCCTTCTTTTAAAAACATTTGGCTCATCCTCAAACATGCAGCTCTTTATATAGCACGTTTGAAAGGTCGAATGAAAGTCAGAATGTCAATATATTTATTGGCAAAATGACAGCAACCTATTACCTTTGCTGAAGCACTTTCATTTTCTATAGGGAATTCAGTGTGATCGTGTTTGTCTTGAAATTCGTTTTATAACAGACATTTAAAGAAAAAAAAAATTGTGCATAACCTAAAATTCTCAGTGTTTCCCCAAAGCATTGGACTTTCATATACTTTCTTCCAGCCACAAGTGAACTATTGACTTACTCTTAGGAGTTACTCTACTGAGTACCCCAGATTATTGGCCCTGTTTAAACCATAGGCACCTCTGTTACACTGCCTCATGACCTAAGTTTGTAGGGAGATAATTGAAGACATATGATATTTGCTTTTGCCTGTAATTTCTTAAATGCCATTCTAAAACCATCTTCTTCTTTTAAAAATTAAAAAAAAAATTAGGCAGTATGCTAGACAGTGGCGGCAACACAGCAATGAGCAAGAGTCCTAGTTCATGACCTCAGTTGATACTATTGGGGAGCATAAAACATTTAACTAGTAATTACAGTAAAATGTGATTTTTTTTTTAAAGACTGAAAGTGCAGAATATTCTAAAAAGACAGATGGGTGGAGGTGGTGGTGGCTAACTTGGTCTAAATGTGTTGGAAAGGTCCACTAAAGTAATTTTTAAATATAATCATCTGAAGGGATCTGTTGAGGAGAAGGCAGCCAGACAAAGAGGGAAAGGAGTTACTGAAAGAATGTTACAGGCAGAGAAGAGACAGTGTGAGGAAACCCAAAGTAGAGAGAGCCCGGGACGTCTCACGGAGCTGAAGTCAGCGTGTCTGGAGGGCACCCAAGATGAGGTGCTGGAGGAGAAAGACTTGTAAAATTATGTTAAAGGCAGCAGATAGCCACTGAAGAGTTTAAGATGAAATGATTGTATGTGTTTTACAAGGTCACTCTCATTGCAGTGTAGACCAAACAGTGGAATGATCAAACCTATTGATAGTTCATTTTTGTCAGGAAGAAATTTTGAGCATTTATCTCCAATTAGTTTTAATATATTTATTTATAAACTAAATTTATTTATTTATATTAAATAAAAACTATATTTAACATATTTATTTATTATATATAGCTGCATTTTGTTGGCCAATATGTAAGACACTATGTGCATTTAGGCTAAGGTTCATTGTTAATAATAATATAATTTCAAAATTTTTGATGATTTTTTGTCAACTGTGATCAGACAGACCATTGTTGTGTTTACCTGGTAACACAGCAAAGAAAAAGCCAGATTTAGAATTTTCCATTCTAATATTTTTTTTTACTGTTTACTTATAGTACTGTAATGTCATCAATTCAAAGTTTGATTTTAGGGAAATTTTTAAATCTAATTTTCAATTTTTTGAAGACTAAAATTTAGAGACATAAATTGTAAATCCATTTAACCAGCTGTAGGTCAATTGCAGTAAAATGCAGTATGCTAAATGAAATGGACAAGTGTGACTGTGTTATTAACTGCCTGTTGTTGAATCCCTAGTCTCACCTCAGGGTTTCTTTAGTAACTTATGTAACATTCAAATACGTGACTTGGGGATTGATTACATTTACCTATATTAATTCCAGGTCTTAAATAGTAGCAAGGCGTTCTTTCTTTTTTTGTTTCAGATAAGAATAAATATAAATAAAAGGTTGTACTATTTTATTTGGAGATGCCATGAATCATCGGGTTCCTGAGACTGCCTGGTCTTCCTATTAAAGATAATGATTGTGAAGGTTTGAATGGGAGAGAGCAACGCCTGAGGGAGAGAATCAAATAGAAATCTGTTGTCTAGCTACAAGAAGATCTGATGGTCAGTGCTTGAATGATGACAGAGGGAACTGAGAGAAATGGAGAGGTTTACAAGGCAGGAAACTTTTGATGTACTCCAGAAAACGATTCCTTAGAGATGCTCTTGATTCAGCATCCCGCTCTTCATGATCCCAATACTTCTTGAGTTGACGTCAAAACACAGGCTTTTCCAAGTGTTCTTTCTGAACCAACTGTGGAACAGAATCACCAGATGTGATTTAAATGCAGATTTCTAAGTGCAACTTTAATTTTATTGACATAGAAATGTTTAGAACATCATAAAAAGAAGCTGAATTTTAAACAATCTCCCAGGTGAAACTGACACACGTAGAGTTTAAAGGCCATCGATCTAGGCAGAAGCTGGAGTAAACTTCCGGAGAGCCAGTGTGGACTCACAGAACATTGGAGAGTTAACCACTTCTTACATGCCTTTCAGAATAAGAGTTTTTTGATTAAGTTATCAGCTTGTTATTTTGTCTTAAAATTTTTCTTCTTGAAACTCTAGAAAACTTGAGAAAGATTTGTCTTCTCCTGTAGCCTTTTAATACCCAAGTAACATACAAGAAGAGGTAGAGTCTGAAGTGTTAGCTATTATTATCGTTGTTGCTATTATTATTGCAAGTTGTGGCGCAAAATTTTGTGTAAGGCAGGATTAGCTTACTAATCATCCATGGATGTGTCATTGATAAAAAATGAAATATTAGGAGGACTTGTTTGATAGAGCATGTTCAGTCCAGCTACAACTGTATATAGTGCAATTTAAAAACTACTTATTCAGATATATTTACATACATTTTTTTCCTGAAAAAGGAAATTCTATTTTTGTCAGCACTCTTTTGATTTGAGAGTTCTAAATTTTCTCAGTGATAGCATATGCCCAACATTTAAAAATACAATAAATTAAAAATTAAAGTAAAAACTTTGCCTTTCCCTGGCACACTTGAACTTTACAGAGGCAATCTTTAGTAATAAAAGTCATTTGCACTTGTATTTGCCACTTTCCCACTGTTCCATATTTAAAGACTTTAAGAGAATACAACGATGTGGATTTCTGAAGAAGGTAAAAAGGGCTTAGTCATATTTGAAAGTGTTGAGAGCTGCTTACCTTCACTTGATTTTCTTTGGGGAACAGTTTGATTGTTTGGGAATTCGTCATAAATGATTTAGTTGCAAATTCTCAAAACGCAAGTCCACCGGAGGTCCTTTGAAAATCCAGGGTGAAATCTCCAAAGCCCTTAGCTCAATTTTGCTCAGAGAAAAGTATCTGAAAACATCAGAACAATTTTCAATTTTCAAGTTGGCCTCTCAACCCGTTCTTGCTGGGATTAAAGAGTTCACCGTAAACGCCTTACTTCTTTTTTGTTGTTGATAGAATAAGAAGCACTGGGCTTGGGGTCTTTCATCACCACTTACCGATTATGAGACTCTGCAATTTAACTTACATGCACCCTCTGTGTCTCATGCCACAGTTTCAAAGACGGCTGTTGTGATTATTCTCTTTTTATTGTTTTTTATTATTACCATTAACATTATTAAGTCTGACTCAACATGAATTGTCAGATCTTGTGCAAATGGACCAGGAAGGAGAAAGGGGTAGTAAAGAAGGTTGGGGTTTGGGGAGGGAGGAATCTCCCCTTCCAGGAAGCTCCCTTTATGAAACAGCCCCTGTGCTGCTGATACAGCATCTGCCCAGGAGGCAGCTCTAGAAGAACAAAAGCGTGCCATTCATCTAGAGGATAAGAAGGAGGAGGTGATAGAAAAAAAAAAAAATTAAAAGTGAGACACGGTGTAACAAAAACAGAGTCAGTCTAGGGTATTTTTAGATAAGTTGTCTAGGTCGGGTAATCAGTCATATTCTGACAATGACTCTTTTACAGGATGTACTGTTCCTGAGACACTAGGTGCAGACCCGTTCCTACAAAATGTTAGTGTAGCGTCTTTTGGCTTTGGCTTAAGACAGTCCTTAGCCAAGTTTATTTGTTAAGTCAATCTCTCTACTCCTAAATCTATCTATTTGCTCATTCTTCTTTCCATGCATTCTATTCCAGAGGAAAAAAAACAAGAGGACTATTTATTTCCAGGATATAGCTCTTATATCCTTTCTTATATCTTTATTTCTTCTTTATAGGCATACTCCACTCAAACAGCTCAAACAGCTCAAACAGCTATACTTTTGCCTTTCTATTTCTCAAACACAAGTTTTTCTCTTGTCTTTATCTTCAAATGAATGCTTCCTATGTTTCTTCTCTTTCTTAAAAAGGATAGTACAACAACAGTTCTAGAGCAAATGGTACACACTTCCCGCTCCACTTTCTCACCTCTCTTCACTGCTAGACCCACTGATTCCGACTTACCTGCCCGTCATTAGTGCCACCTCCTATCTGCCAAATCCAAGCTTTCCTTCTCATAGCCCATCTGGCATGATTTACTTATGACATTTGACTCTGTTAGTTACCTTCTTGTTGAAGTGTCCTCTTCCCTTAATTTTTGCGTTAATACACTGAGTTAATCCTTTGTTCTCCTTCTCCTTCTTCTTTGTTTTTCTCTCCCTCTCCCTTTCCCTGGCTTCTCTGTCTTTGTAAGCTGCTGTTCCCTAGGGTCCCCTCCTCTGTCCTCTCAGGATTATTTTATATCCCTGCTCTAGTACTCTCTCATCTACCTTAACCCTCCAAAGATGTTCCCAATCTGCACTTTCCAGCTTATGTCTACCAGTCCTTTACTCGCTCTCCCTCTATGACCAGGGCTAAATTAGGCTGCCTCACAATCTTTGACCATCCTCAGAATATCATAAGACTTCATCTGTCTGCAATTACGTTTTCCTCTTGACTGCCTTTCCTTGCCCCTCTTTCTCTGCCTCTGCTTGGTGAACTCTTACATTTTAAAGAACACTTCTCTGGGGCATCTAGTAACAGAGCCTTTTCTCTGCCATTAAAGAAAGAATGTGATTCCTGAGTTCCCTGTGCTCCTGCATCCTTTTTATTACTAGTATAGCACTCATATTGTATTACAATTAATCATCTGAGTGTATTTTTCTGTGTTGAAATTTTAGTTCCTTGATGATAAGAGCTGTGTTTTAATCGTCCTTTCCCCCTAGGATATAGAATAGTGCCTAACACATGGTGGCTTTATCAAAAAATATATTTGCCAGTTTATTGTGTATTAGAAATAAGAAACAAATTAGTGTGTGCATATTACGGCTCCTGAATACAAGAGAAATTATATAAGTGAAATTTTTCTGTTGTCATTCAATTTTGGATGGATTTCATTCAGGTCAACAAATATGTACTCTGTAGTAACATTTAGTTAGCAAGATCTCATTTATATTGCCTTCAACAATAACTTGAGTAAGAAAAATAAAATTTGTTTAAGAAAAGGTGAATACGTTATAAGAATTAAAAGTTTAGATTTTATATGCTATTTCCATATTTTGAAGCGCATTAGATTACACATTTTAGTAGGTACTTACCTCATTGTTTTATTTCTGACACTTTAATAAGTATCTAGATATTATAATCACTTATATGTTCATGAGTATCCTATCTTTCATTATAGTATAAGAAAATCTGTTTTCTATCATGCAAATCAAAACTACATTGAGATACCATCTCACACCAGTTAGAATGGCGATCATTAAAAAATCTGGAGACAACAGATGCTGGAGAGGATGTGGAGAAATAGGAACACTTTTACACTGTTGGGGGGAGTGTAAATTAGTTCAACCATTGTGGAAGACAGTGTGGCGATTCCTCAAGGACCTAGAAATAGAAATTCCACTTGACCCAGCAATCCCATTACTGGGTATATACCCAAAGGATTATAAATCGTTCCACTATAAGGACACGTGCACACAAATGTTCATTGCAGCACTGTTTACAATAGCAAAGACCTGGAACCAACCCAAATGCCCATCAATGATAGACTGGACAGGGAAAATGTGGCACATATACACCATGGAATATTATGCAGCCATAAAAAACGAAGAGTTCTTGTCCTTTGTAGGGACATGGATGAACCTGGAAACCATCATTCTCAGCAAACTGACAGAAGAGCAGAAGATCAAACACTGCATGTTCTCACTCATAGGCGGGTGTTGAACAATGAGAACACATGGACACAGGGAGGGGAGCACTACACGCTGGGGTCAGTTGGGGGGAAATAGGGGAGGGACAGCGGAGGGAGGGGAGTTGGGGAGAGATAGCATGGGGAGAAGTGCTAGATGTGGGTGATGAGGAGGAAGGCATCAGATCACACTGCCACGTGTGTGCCTATGCAACAATCTTGCATGTTCTTCACATGTACCCCAAAACCTAAAATGCAATAAAATAAATTAAAAAAAAAACATAGTGTGTGTGTGTATTTGTAAACACATATATGTAAAATCTAAATTTTTATAAAATCTAATTTTTTCACTAATCATTTATTCTTCAAAACATCATCTGGTTTATATCCTCATTACTAGAATTACCGAAATTCTTCTTCTTTTAATTAAATAAACATACAAACAAAAGGTACACAAACCCAAAGCATATAGCCAGATGAAATATCATAAAGTAGAAACACCTACATAATTTATACTTTGGTTAAGAGATAGAAGATTACCATCACCACAGAAACCACTCTCATGACCCTTCCTAACCACTAACGTCTTTCTGTTTCCTGAAGATCACCACCATCATGACAACTCATACCGTAGGGTAGTTTTGAAATTTATGTAATTTAAACATTACAGGGTGAAAATCATAGAGATGTGTTGCTTAAGTACCACTTCCAGAAAGAGCTCCATGCCAGCTGCAAGGAATGTGGTTAGCTGCCAGCCTCTAGTTGTGAGCTGCTGCATGGCCAGTCCCAGCTTTTCGGTCTAGGTCATACTATTTTTGGCAATCCCCAGTCAATGACTAAGTCAGGTTGCAGTAGCTTAAGGACATACTTTTCTTGGACTCTCCTCCAGGCAATTACTGAACAAGTTCATGGTACAAAAGCCAAGTGAATTCTACTCAAAGTTGAATTGCACTAATTGCCAGTATTTGCTCTGGAGCGACACATGGGGCTGATCAAAATGTAGTTGGAATTGCATCATCCTCTGAGGACTCCCTTTGCTAATCCTGCTTCTCCTCTTCCTTTTCCAGCTGTTGCTCTCAACAAATTCTTTGTTCCTACACAAAATCTATCTTCACGTCTTTCTATTTTTGTTCAATGTTATATTAGTGATATTTATATTCCTCATGGTAGACATTTGGGTTGTTTCAATTTTGAACTATCATGAATAAAGGTACTACGAACATATGCATAAGAATCTTGTGGGCATGTGTTTTCAGTTCTTTGGGTGAGAACTGATGAGTCAAATTGATCTACAATAAGCAAAGTATGAGAGTTCCAGCTCCTTCATATCGTTACCAACATTTTGTATTGTCATTCTTTTAAATTTTATTTCCAGAGGAAATGAAGAGATATCTCATGGTGGTACTGATTTGCATTTCCCTACTGACCAATAATGTTCAACATCTTTAAGTATGCTTACTTTACAGTTTTAAACTTCTGTTTTTGAATTTTGACTATTTTTATTATATTGTCTTTAGAGTTGAATATGTCATTTTTATATTCTTGGCATGAGTCTTTTGTCCAATCTAGTATATTGTGAATATTTTCAACAGCCTGTCTTGCCTATTAACTTCCTAGTGACTTTTTTAATACAGAGAAGTTTAAATTTTAATGAAGTCTAAATTATCAATATTTTGTTGTTAGTATTTCTGTTAGATTCTTACCAGAAAAATCTGTGACAACCTAAAGTAATAAAGATAGTCTCTTAGGTTTTCTTCCAAAGCATTTATGATTTCTTCCAAAGCATTTTTGGCTTTAGTAATTATCTTTAGGCATACCATTTATCTCAAATTAATATTTTGTGCATGGAATAAGGAGTCAAATATCTTATTTTTAAAACAAAACACTATCTAAATATCAAACTTTTTCAGCACTATTTGTTAAAAAACTTTTTTTACCCCCATTGGATTACTTTGGTGCCATTGTTGAGACTCATTATTTTTGTACTTTATTTGCTTTTGTGATCAATATTGATATATTCATATGCTATTACATTCTCTTAATTTTTATGAAATTGTAGAAAGCCTTGAAATCAGGTCAGGGAGGTCTCTAAATGTTTTGTTTTCAAGATAAGTCTTTTTAAAAATATGTAAATTGCAATTTTTATTTTAGATTCAGGGGATACATGTACAGATTTAATACATGGATTTACTGCATGACACTGAGATTTGAGGTACAAATGATCCCATCACCCATGCAGTGAGCATAGTACCCAATAGGCAGTTTTTCAGCTCTTGCCCCCCTCTCTCTAGTAGCTCCCAGTGATTATTTTTACCATATTTATGTCTATGTTTACCTAATGTTTAGGTCCCACTTATAAGTGAGAACATGCAGTATTTCGTTTTTTGTTCCTGTGCTAATTCACTTGGGGTATTTGTTTCTGCTGCTTCCTTGTTGCTGCAAAGGACAGGATTTTGTTCTTTCTTTCTTTCTTTTTTTTTTTTTGCAGAGAGCAATTTATTAGGCAGAGACAGAAAGAGAGAGAGAGGGAGAGACAGCTACCATGCTGCCGTGGGAGGCGAATCCAGAGGGGATATTCCGATTTTTTTTTTTTTTTATGACTGCATGATCCTCTGGCCTCACCCTTCCATAATAGTGACTTTAAATTTCATTGTCTCCATTAATATGTTAGTCAAACCTCCTTTTACTAATCCCTTGGCTGTTATTACCTAAAAATAAAAATGTATTTTGATTTATCGGATATCAATATAGATTAGTACTTTTACCACATACTGAAAAATTCAATGACTTTAGAACAGCTAAATTTTAAATCTGCCTTTTTGTGCTATTATTTCATGTATAAAATTCAACATGTATTTAAAGTCTTGCAATGTAGTTATATTTTAATTGTTTAATAGCCACATATTGTTAGCTGCTGCCATATGGTGTAGTACAGATATAAAACATTTTCATCACAGAAAAGTGTATTGAACAGAAATGAAGTTTAAGTGAAAATTATTGTGTAAACTGTATCATTACACTAGAGTTTATATATATTATACAATTCTTTGACAAACATATGGTATAAATATTATTCCTATTTTACTGATGAAACAAAAGCAGGTTAATAAATGTTTAGTAACTTATTTGAGGTTACAAGGCAAATATTTCAGACCTAGAATTTGAAGCTAAGGTCATATTTCATTAGAACCTCTATGTTTGCCACTGGGTTATGCTGCAAAAATATTTTTTTCTCTTCTTTCTGACTACATTTTCTTGGTCTTATTAATGCAATGATTCATTTGACAGCCTTTTATTTTATTGATTTTTACCGTCTCCTCTTTAACCATAAATTATATGAGCATGACTCTGAAATCTGTAAGCTCAAAGACATAACTATCTTTTAACCTTCTAATTATTTCCAATATGTTTCCATGTGAAACCCTGATATCAAATTCAGTATGACCTCATCTATCAATTTCTCCAATAATGCAGTGTGACTAATTACCCCAAAACAATGACTTACTAAAAGAACCATTTCCTTTTCTTGCTTATTGTTCTGCAGGTGAGCTTAAGTAGCTCTCTTACATTTACATTTCAGTTTGGAAGATTTAGATTTCCTCTACTCTGCCTCATATGCCTCAATTTTGAGGCCATTCTAAGAGTCTCAGACCATGCTAAAAGGGCATGCTCTTCTCACAGTGATTACAGGAGTGCTGCAGCATGCATGAACGGCACGTGACACCTCTGACGGCCTTATCTGAGAACTTTTACATGGTGTTTTCCACCCACAATCTATTGCCAAAGCAAGTCACAGAACTAAACCCAACTTTCACCAGGCTTGGAAGTATCTCTACCCTCAGAAGAGGCTTATGAAAAAATCAGTATAAATTCCAACACAGGAAGGAAAAAAAATTGAGAAGAATGACATTATCTTCCATAGCTTCTTTGCTGTTTTCTCAAATTCTGTTCGTGGATCCACCATTACCCTAGTGTTCAGACTCAGAATTTCAAATATGTATTTTTTTCTTGCTACCCACCTGTTGTTCTTTTGTTACTTACTTTGAAATATTTCCCAGGCCTTTTTTATATCCTCTTTCTACCATGGATCAGGCTGTTGTCATATCCTGCATAGATTATTATGACATTCTTTTTTTCACAGTAGGTAGCCAGTCAGACATGAGCAGAGCAGGAGGGGGCTCCCCAGCCCCACCTCCCCAACACACATAACAGGACAGGGGTGGCAGACAACTGCCAGGGTGATGTTCAGGTGGGTGTTAACTGTCTCTCTAAAATGATAGCTGGTTGCAGCCAGCGCCAGGAAAAGGCAGTCTCCCAATAAACAGAAACATCTGAAACGGGTGGTCTCAGGAGCTGGCCAAGTGGGCTGAGGCGTATGCACTAAGAGGCAATATGGTGGAGTTTAACTGGTATATGATCTTCTAGGGACATTCTACTAGTCATTCTACTGGTCAAAGAATAATGCCTCAAGTGAGCATGCATACAACTTCAGTAAGCACTCTGCTCATGCGGCCCCTCCTAAGTGCTGGCAGGCCACTGCACATGGAGAGAACCCATCCCGAGAGAAGAGTCACAGGACAAGGGACTCGACCTCCTTGAAGTATGCTGACGTACACAACTCCAAGTCAAAAGTCAAGCAGTGCACTTGATCTCGCAAGTCGTCAGCTTCGCTGACTTCCAAATGTATTTTACTTCATTTATTCCTTCTCTATCTAAAACTTTTTAACAAGCTTTCACTCTTCTTCCAAAACTTGCCTCAGTCTCTCTCTCTGCCTTCCTTATACCCTTTGGTTGAATTCTTTCTTCTGAGGATGCAAGAATTGAAGTTGCTGCAGATCAGTATGGATTCACTGCTAGTAACACTTGTATCTGGTTTCCTAGCCTCTAAATTGTTTTGCTTCATATGCTTATACTGTGATATCAAAAGCCTCAAAGTGCTAAACTAAATAAGTGACATTTTTCATCATCATAAAGCTCCCCATTGCTTGCCCAATCAACTCTATAAGCCTTTGCTTGGCAAACAAGAAACATCATGACCTGTTCAACAACTAACTCAATAGCTATACTATCCATATAGATGCACTATAACTAGCTATTTAAAAATACTCCCTATTTTTAAAACTCTCACTTCTCTGCAGGTTGTTCATCATATTCCTTTCACCTGTTGACCTACTTATTATCTTCAGGAGTTAAGAAAATATTTACTCTTCATCTAAATCCTCCTGGTATTTTATAGAACACATATGATGCTTTTTACCCATTGCCTGGTATTACAGTTTTATCTTTTAAGTCATATTTTCCTTAATGAACTCTTTTTGCCAGAAATACATCATCCATTTCATAATGGCTTCTGTATTACACAAAATAAATACTAAATGAATTATAAAATTAAAACTTTTTTGTGGTTTCAAAACTTCTCCTTGACACAAGAATAACAGCTGTATCTAACATTAAGTGGGTAAAACTGAGTTGAGAAGCAGAGTGAGCATTCACTAGGTAAGGGAGATACCCACAGACGCAGGCTCACACATTCACCCACATCTACACACATCAAGAAAAAGAAAAATAAATTAATTGGGTAAAAGGAAAAATGTAGTCTAAACTCAAGTCAGTTAACTGAAAAATGAGTGCAATGGAGGAAACTGAAGGCGACATGGAACAGACAAAAAGGCAATGGAACAGACAATACCTAGTTCAACCAGGGCTTCAAACTGAGAGGAAAGAGAAGAAAAGGACATATAAGCTGTCACCTTGTAAGAAGGAGTAGTGAGTTTCAAGGATCTTACTTATTTTCAAGCTGAAAATACAGTGTCAGATGTCCAAGTGCATAAAGAATCCCAAATTTGGGGTGTAGAGATACATAGCTATCTAAAAGGGGAGAATTTTTTTTATTAAAGATTTAAAATTAAAGTTTAGGGTCTGTTCATTGTGAAATTGTGCTTTCAAGAACGTTTAACTTTTTGCATTAAAGCAGTTTAGTTTTAGATAAGAGCATTAAGAAATGTTTTAAGGTCTGTCTTCTCACCTTTCTACCCAAAAAATCCTTTTTAAAGATCAAAGAAAGAATAATGCATTTCCTGCCTGTGATGAAAAACATGCTATTGTTTTGTTATCACATAGACAAAGAACATTAGATCAAAATGATTTGGAGCAAATTCCTCTGGACAGCTGCCATGTCAAAACTGATATACTTCAGCTTTGATGAAAGAAACAGAGAGAGAGAGAGAGCAAAAGAGAGAGAGAAGAGAAAGGGAGAGAATAAAAGAAGAAAGAATTAAGTAAAAATTAATCATCATCACTAAAAGTTCTATATATTCCTAGCTATCATTTAGATACATAAGGACTAATTATTATGAAGCAAAAATTTGCAAAATTTACTTTTATATTTTGTGCATATGGAATAAAAGTACTTCCAATCCTCAAAAGAAATGATACATATGATTTTCTAACTCAAAATGGAAAAAGGATATTATGACAGGTCATGCTGTATGCAAACTTATATCACCTTTACACTTCTTAGACATTCAATCAATAAATCAGTTTTTTTTTTTTGACGGCATGTTGTACAACAGTGCAAAGTAAGGATACAATGTAGTAGTAAAGTTGTGATGCAGCAGGGTAGTGTATGAGAACCTGGTTTCATACACATTCAGTTTTTCTTTCAGTTGTTTTTTTTGTTTTTTGTTTTCGTTTTTGTTTTTGGCTTCTTTACCAAAGCTGGGGGAAAAACAAGTTGAAAAATAAAAGTTGTTGAGATACTTGGGCTAGCCGGTAAGTAATCTTTAATATTTTACTTAATTCTTTTCAAAGTAACGTTTTTTTGTAGGTCTGAGTTTCAGAGAAAGAAAGAAAGTGTTGGAATGTGATGTTGCATGTAGAGGAATAGAATTTGTTTATTAAAAAGATTTGTTTTAAGATTTGAAGGAAATCCACTTGATAATTTTCTATACGTAGGAAAATCACTTTTGAAATTGCTGTTTTTTCATCATTTTCCACTTTTTCCTAAAAGCAGATCAAATTAAGACAAATATAAGAGCATGCACTAATTTTGTATTTTAAGAAAATAAAATCATAATTTGAGAAGAAAAAGCCTCCAGTGTGAATATGTGAAGACTCAAGGTGCAAGGAATTAGCAGGACAAGGAGGATGAAGTAGAATAATGAGAGTAAGCTGGTAATTAAAGGCTTCTGAGGCCTGAAGAGAAGAGAAAAGCTGGTGATGTATGCTTGGCCTCTCTGCAGCTGCAGGATACAGCACAGAATGGAAGGGCTTAAAATCAGAGTGGAAAGTCAGAGTTACTGTTTCTAAGAAGCATTCGTGTAAATAGGGCTTGGAACCTAGTTATAGGTGCAAAAGTAAAATACTTTGTTAACAGCTAGTTTAAGTTACGTATTGTGTAAAAGCTTTTGACACTTACTACAAAGTTTATGTAGGCAAATAAATTTCTTAAAATATATTCTTTAGATTATATTTATATTAATATTTTAATGTACATATTACTCATATTTATCACATTGCTTTAGAGAATATTAAGCATAAGTAGAGTGAATTTATTCATACTTATGTGAAGCTTAACTTGTCATCAGGGTGCCTTGACTCAGCGTATTCCCTTCATTGAAGGTAGTTTGCTCAATTTGCAGGACTAGAGCTTAGAGGAAGAGGAGCCAGGCCTGCAGATCCAAACTTGTTAACTGTTGGCATGCATTAAGAGGAATTTGTGACATATTTGGAGAAGTTAATGAAAGAAGCTTGAAATACTTATCATATTCATAAGAAAACTTATTGTCAGTTCCATTTATTTGTTCAACGAATACTTACTGAAAGCATTTAATGTACCAGAAAGTGTTCAACTCTGTAGAGAGGGGCACTGAATGGAAGTTGACTAAAATCTGTGCCCTCAGGGGTCTTGCTTTCCATATGTTGAAGAGTGGAATTTAAACTTAATTTTGAACGTCAAAGAAGAGGACGATCAGGCAGAACTAGAAGAGCTAGGTAAGGTTTTAGAAGATAAAGGAGAAAGCAGTAGGCAAGGAACTCCAAAAACAAGAGCAATAGGTGAGATGATTAAGAAAGGATGCAAGTTGGAAATGAGGGAGTGCCAGCATCAGGTAGAAAAGGTAGCAGATGAGGAAGTGCTTGGGAAATAGAGCCAAATGATGGCAACGCTGGTGCAAAATAAACCAGATTGCAATTGTGATATAATTTCACACAACTATAAAACACTAGAATTTAATAGCATTTTAAAATTGGCTTAGAAAAAATGACATGGAATATAACAGTGAAACTCAATGTACATATATTTTAAATAGAAAATAAACATATCCCAAACATTAAATAAAACATACATTTATAAAAAATTTAGCATTAAGTTTATATTATCATTTTAATACAAAGTATCAAATAGTCTGAATTTGTCTCAAAGATTTAAAGTAAAAATATACATGTGAATAATTTAAATAAACATGAAAAACAGAAGATTTTTATCAGAAAGTATTTATATAAAACAAAGTAAATCAGTGATGTCATTGTTAAATTTTGTATCAACTTCTCTAGCTGCTTAAAAAAGTGCTTTTTGTCCTTACTGTAGTCAGAAGACTGGAGAAGACAATTATAAGGCAAGTTCAAGTAGTTTTCTTTGACTTTTTAGTCTTCAAATAATTTTATCTCTTTTTTTGATAATTTTGAGGAGATACTTGCTATCTTCTTATTAAATTGCAAACAGATTTTGTTTTAATAAGGTATTACTATTTTTTCTCATCTTTCATTTGATTATTCATGAAAGAAAATTCTCATGCACAATAACTATTTTGGTTTCAAAACCATCATATTTATATTCTGTTTGGAAAATCTTTGAAAAAAATAAGAATTACTTTTGCAGTAGACACTTTGTCTTAACAACTGCAATTTTTTTCTTTCCATTAAAATGTATTAGTAGAAAAGAATACTTTCTAAGTTTGTTTACTTTTGCTCAATTCCAACTTTTAAGACAGTTTACTCTGAAGTGTGTCTCCAGATTAACACAGGTCATATTTTTTAAATGCTGAGCTTCCTATATTTAAACATAACATGGTAAACAGGAGTACCAAAAATGATTAATGAAATTACTAGTCTTGCTGAGGTTTTGGAATTTGGGACTACAGCTAGTGCTCAACTTACGACCACGATAGGTTCCGACAGACCAGTCGTAACGCGATTTGGTCATAAGTTGAGTAGGCTATATGTACAGTACTGTGAAATGTTGTTATAAAAATCTTTAAGTCATATTTTATCATAATTTTCTTTCATTATTGTTATATATCATAATTTTCTTTGTTCATTTTATGCCCTTTGCATCATCTGTACACCATTTTGTTTCTTATTTTTACATTCGTCAGGTTTAAGTAAAACACTGCATTACCAGTTCAACTGGTTTAATATTTGCAAAACATACAAAATTACAAAATACAGTTGCATACAAAAATATAAAATACACATGTAAAAAATACCATAGGAATTTTTTGCAATTGCAAAACATATCAAAATATATAAACATGTACAAAACATTTTATTGGCCGCTGGTGCTTGGCTGCGGATCATTGATGTCGTCATCTGAGGCAGTAGTTGGGGTTACCGGAATTGGTTTTTTCATAAACGTGATGAGCTTTGTCTGAGTTGTATATTTCTTTTTTTCTTCATAAATTTCATGATATGGACAAGACACATCGTGCACCATCCGTTCAATCCTTGCAAATCGTTCGATGTTTATGTCCATTGCTTCAAAATGTATAAGAAGCATATTGGGAGGGGTTTGATGAAAAATATCCAAGACACAAAACACAAATTGCTGTACTGAGTCTGGGATAACAGTTGAAATGGTGCACGCGGAGATGGTAGTGCTGCCGGAAGCTGGTCCGCACTGTCGTACGCCCAGTTGGGCAACGTTTGCGCTGCCAGACGCGGAGCAGTCGTGGCTGGCGATTGTGGTCGTAAAGTCGAATGGTCATAAGTTGCATAGGTCATAAGTCGATCGATACCTGTATTGGAAATTAAGTGTAGCTGAAAAAAATGTCCTTAGGGAAATAATACAACCATTTTAGTAAGTGTTTGAAGACAACTAATCCTTCAACAGCCTATTAGACAAATCGTAGAAAGGAAAGGAAGTCCAATCAAAAAAAAAAAAAGTCTGACTGTAAACATCCATTATCCATGAAATCTGGAAACAGATGTGCTTCAATCATAGCTTAGTTGGTGTAGATGATATTGAAGCCTGCTGACAATCCCTTTCTTAAGTGTCTAAGTGTCCCTAACACAATTTTCATCTCTAATTAGTGTTAAATAATTATGATTAAATTAAATGAGGAAACATTCTGATGTCAAAGGTAATATTTTATATACTTTGGTTGTTATATTTTTATATTCACTTGTTTAGAGAAGTACAGATATAATAAGGATGATAGATATGTAAATATATTTAATGTAGGTAGTTGACAGTTTCCATTTTTAGGGTACTATATCATTTACATAACACTTCCATTCCCTCCGCAGTTTTCACTTACCATGTGACTGTCACTGTGCTGAGAGAGTTAGTGTATAGGAGATTAGGAACAGATTGGTTCTTGGTCCACTATGACACATAGATAAATATAAATACACAGATGTATTTGTGTATAATCACAAATTGTGTTAAGGATGATAAGGGCAATGATGAGGTCTTGCAACAAAAATGATTAGAGAGATTTTCTCTGGAAGTGAACGTTGAGCTGAAATCCGAAGATTTAGTAGGAACTAACAAAGCTACGAGTGAGAGTGCCGTGATGGGAAGGGACATAGAGGCCAGGGGAACAGTGTGTGAGAGGCCCAGAGGCCTATCAGTTATTTGAGCTGAAAGAAAACCAGGGTGATTGGAAGGTGCTTGGGGAAAGGGGTCAACAAGGTGAAAGCTGGAGAGATGGACCAGCCCAAATCATGTAGGCTCTTAGATCACAGTAAAGAATATGAGAATTATTGGAAGCTATTAAGATGTTTCAGTGCAAAAGTGATAGCTACTTCATGATTTCCATTACTGTGAAAATATTGGATTAAAGGATGAATAGATTAAAGGTAGGAAGAACACTGAATAAGCTGTAATTTCGCAGTGCTTGTCTATTAAATATTTAAAGGACAATTTAGTAAATTGCTGCAAACTACTAATTAATAAAATTATGTTAGGAATTGAATTATGGCTAAAATATCATATTTTCTTTTTGTTTGTTTTGAGACGGAGTTTCATTCTCGTTGCCCAGGCTGGAGTCTAATGGGGAGATCTCAGCTCACTACAACCTCCGCCACCTGGCTTCAAGTGATTCTCCTTCCTCAGCCTCCCGAGTAGCTGGGATTACAGGCATGCACCACCAAACCCAGCTAATTTTGTATTTTTAGTAGAGACAGGGTTTCTTCATGTTGGTCAGGCTGTTCTCCAACTCCTGACCTCAAGTAATCCGGCCACCGCGTCCTCCCAAGTGCTGGGATTACAGGCAGTTGCCAGTGTGCCCAGACTAAAATATCATGTTTTCCAGTAACCATTTTGGTAGGTCTTTAAGTATATAAATCAAAGCTATCTTTTCAATTTTAAAATTTTAAGAATTTTTAAAGTTTATCTTACTTTGGTTCCTAGGGAATCTTTTGAGTAAGCAAATATCTTTTGTATTACCTCTTTTTGTATTGTCAAAGCAAATACTCCCTACACATTTTCATGCTTACAGTTAAAGGTTAAAATATTGGATATCTGAATAAATTGATCTTCAGTGTGTAAATTGAATGTATTAGGAGAGAATTTACTTAGATGTAAAACACATTGATTACAGTATTTGGTAAATGTCACATGTGAGAACTAGAGATCAAAGTTCAGGGCTTATCTCGAAATTCTGAGGCTTGGGCTTTTGTATGTGCTTTTCCTATTTTTTCAGCCTTTGCTTGCAAAACAGGGAACAGCTGGAAAAACTGGCAATTAACTTTCTGTTTTAACTGATGCAGGAAAACTCAATGTTCAGTCCCTAAATCTACTCTGAGGTTGTATATTATTTGAATAGTTTATATCCTTGTATTAAGCTAGACATTGCCTCTGGTAGTAGTCTTCAAACTATTTTTGTTTGAAAGTCTTCTAATAAAATTTTGAAAATATATGTCTTCCTCTTCACACTTTTGAGTTGACTTCTAAAATGTATTATTAGATTTTAAAAATACAGAGCATATGATTTCAAGTGTACTATAAATGTCGATATTTTAATATAAAGCTCTAAGAATTTTTTTTATAAATGCATACAATGAATCGAAAAATCATAATGATTTGGTATTCACCAACATCCACATTAAAAATACATGAAATATCTTCCTTAGCAGCTGGAAAATTTACTTGGCCCTTTGTGTACTCGAAGTCATAATTTATATTCTACCTCCCTAGACCCTTGTATTAATATACTATTTATTTTTATCATTGAAAGTTGTATTGGCCATCTATAGAGTACTCTGCAACAAAAATAATGCATATATTTTGAAATTTTAAAATAATTTACTTCTTATGGCAATTAGACTATGTAAACTTTTTCATGACTGAGTTACAATAGTAGTTATTAGTAGCATATAATATTTTGAATTTTGGAAAAATAAAAAACAATATTATTGGAAATACTTCTCTAATAAAATCAGTTGAAAAAAATTTGTATGTTTCTTTGATTAAAGGAAGCTTCACAGGTAGTAATATTTAATTTTCTCTTTATTTGATGATCTGGAGGTTTTTATAATTTTAGGGGTGCAACATAGTGAGATGGGTAGGAAGCAAATACCTCCTTTCTCTTATAAAGTGAAATAAAGGGCCATCATCAGCAGTGAGATGGGAACGGAGACCCATGGCAGAGATCTCAAGCAGATCGGGTTTAACAAAATCCATCAAAAGAAGTTAGATTCTGTCAACTGAACTCTTAAATTCTTTTTCCATAGGAGTTTCCTGCTATGGAGCATTTTACCCTCTAGTTATTGATTGAATTAACCATTTTATTTTCACTTTCCCTGTTATCCATGTTAATCACAGGGAAGTGATTTTCAAAGCTGCAGTTCCTGCGTTGTTACAGAGAAGACTATACCTATTTTTAATTTTTTTTAATATTTAATTTTTTTTTTTTTCTTTTAAGCAAGAGGGTCGTATTCCATTGCCCAGGCTGGAGTTCAGTGGAACAATCATAGTTCATTTCAGCCTTGAACTCCTGGACTCATGTGATCCTCTTGCCTTAGTCTCTCAAGTAGGTGAAACTACAGGTGCCATTTTGCTCAGCTAATTTCTTCTTTAATTTATAGAGATGGGGTCTTGCTATGTTGCCCAGGTTAGCCTCAAACTCCTGGGCTAAAGCAGTCCTCTCATCTCAAAAATACACCTACAGGTATTTTAAAATGCAGTGATTTTTTATTCAACACTTCTGGTTCATATTTGTAGGTTTAAAATAGATTAATATTCTTCCTAAATATGACAGCAGAAATGCATTTGTTTTAGCAGGAAACTTGAACATTTATTAAGCTACCTATAGTTTTGCATGCTGAATTATTATGTTATTTCTTATAAGTAATGCTAAAATTTTAAATATAGTCAACAGTTGTGTAGCTGTAGCATGGTACCTGGATATTTGTATGATATTTTAATTACCTACCTTATTTTATTGGCTTGTAGTGCCCCTTAATCTCCCATCTCTGTTTCTCCATTGCTATAACATTATTAACAATGTCTCCTCACCTTACAGAAACATTGTGAAGTCTCATTGATTTTTCTAAGCTCTAAAACACGTTCAGTGTCTTGCAAAGAGATTTCATTTAAATATGGCTTGTTTTTCCTACTTGTATCTTATTCCAAAGTTCAGCCTGATCGATATGCTGCTAGAATCTGCACAAATTTTCAATGTGTTAGTTGAAATGTTAAAGAAAGTTTGCACACTGACTCTTGTTCTTGGTCGTGGGGAGAAATGATGTAGAAAGCTCAATGGTTTTTAAATGTGTACAGGTATAGAAATAGCTAATGGTTCTGAAATTAGCATTGTTTAGATCATAAAATATAAAACAGTTAAATTCCAACTAATTGAGTGTACAATGAATTTTAACTTCAAAGCTTTTTTCTTTTTATGTGGCTTTTACTCTATCCTGTTCCTAACAATACTCCAATGTAAAAGTCTATTAATAAACAGATCGTAAAGCAGATAAAAGCTTCTTTACTTACCCGGCAATCATTCTTAGTTTCTCTCAGGTTTATTAATTTGCTGATCTAGAATGGAACAAGTTTTATCAAATACAACTTGATTTTATTTCATTTAAAGAATGACTGTATTTGCAAATTAGCATGTGGGCATACTTGCTTATGCGTTTCGTTCTTTAAAATTTAAACTCTTAACCTAGAATATGTACGCATACTTTTAGGTTTATATGTAGGAAATAAATGATAATTTTCTGCAGAACTGTTACTAAATAAGAAGGAAGGCACCCACAAAGGTAAAAATCAAGCATAATTCTCTGCATTATTTACAAAACAGTGTGTCCATGTGTCGCTTAAGATGCAGTCTAGTTATGCGGTCTACTGGTAATAGTCATTACTCTCTGGCAACCAATCTCCTTATAAATAAGATAAAAATTGAATCAACTTGATAACATTAAAAACAAAGAAGACAAAGAGAGAAAAATAGGCTAGTGATAAGCAGATACTAGGGCAATATGAAAACATTTTCTACTGAGGGATTTTCAGTTATTAAAACTACTGCACAGATAAATGTGCAGATAAAAAGAATGAGATAAGCAGTAATAACAGATGGCAAATGTTACATATTTTATTATTAACTCTTCAACAAAGACTGGTATTTACCTTCCTTATCCTATCTTTATAACGAACTGATGAATATTGTGTCTGTCTTCACTGGAAATGATAAACGTTTATTACTGTGAGGAAAGATTTTCACTTTTGCTGTATTTTTTAGCTCTGATCATTGCCAATGGCACCAGAAGCCCGCTGTGACAAATCCTGACATAATGCATTTGGTACCATGGTCTCTTGTTTTCCCACCAAGAAAAATTCTCTAGCACTAATTACAACCAAACACTGAGATTTTCTTTGAAGTCTGTGAGATGGAGATGAATGGATTACAAGTATGTCTTGTCTGTGACAACCCTGGTTATGCCTGTTGAACAAACATAATAATAATAGATCCTCCTTTTACTCTCAGAAGTATCCTAATTTGGGCGATAGTGATGTAATCATCTTACTTGTAGGTGTTAAAAGAATAACATCTAGCCTGAGAAAATTTAAATTATTTAGAAATTAATTTTTCACATATCATAAAATATGCACATTATTTGAGCCCTAAAAATACATACTGTTTTTTGTTATCATGTTCTATTCTAATAGTTTGAATCATCAGTTTTGATTTATTTACATGTGCATATAGACTCTAAATGGTTATTTATCTCAGATCACCAAGTAAGCCACTACACATTAGGAAACAAACTGTTGTTATGTATAAAGTTAATTTTTCATTTTTTGTATCCAAGAAAAGTCATAACTAGGAAACTCATTTTGTTAATATGTATATGACAGCTTTTGGAGTTGTATAAATTTACATTTCTTGTCTTCTAGGCAATACCAAGCTCAAAAATAATAAATATGCTCATGTGTTAAAATTAATTTTTATTATTCCTATCTTTGACCCACAATTGCTGCTACATTTTTCTCCCAGAATATTATAATACTACGCATTTTGTTGTATACTTGAGAGAGGAGGGACTAAGTAGATCCTGCTAACCATTTTATATTTTGTTTGGAGAACAGTCCCTGACACAGAGATGTCCATTAAATGCTATTTAAATGAAGGTTGAAGGAAAGTATCATAAATATCACATTCTGATTGACCCCAGGGTATAATGAATTTGCATTTGTACCTAAGGAGCTCTCAGGGACATTGAACTTTTCTCTCTCCAGAATATCACTTTGATAAGCCCATAGGCTCTTAGTAGTGTCACGTTGGTTTAGAATCTTGGTTGTATCACTTCTTAGAAATGTAGCCTTTGGTAAATTGCCCTCTATAAGCCTTGACATTCCTGTCTTTAAGGCAGAGTGGTTGGAAGAATTATGTACTAAAATGCATGTTAAAAGCTAAGCATTGTGTCTGGCACATTACAAATTTTCAATGGTGGCTGTTTTGTTATAAATCTTTCTTATCCTCTGATTTGATTCTAGTTGGAGCATCTCACATCACCATTAAAAAATATCTGATTTGATTTTAGTGCTTGTTTCTCTTAATTCCCATGAGGTGAGCTAGTGTAAGGAGTTTTCCAAAAGTAAAACTTCCATATTTGGCAATAAAAATAGAGTAGCAAGTTAAATTTAAATTTTAGATCAACAACATTTTTTTGGTCTAAATGTGTTCTGTATTTTATCAGGCTACTCTCTTCTAAAGTCTACTTCAGCATGCCATCAAATCCTTTAGTTGTATTCTCTATGAGGAATTGGACCCATAATGGGTCAGAATTTTGGAAATAAAATTAGAAGTGATTTTAATTGCATATTTAATTGAATTTGTATTATATAAAAATAAGTGATGTATTTATTTTATTTAAGATGGAGTCACTGTAATAATAAATTGATTTAAATAGACAATATATTATGAAATGCAACAGTGCTATACACCACAGAATTAGAAAATTGAAAAAACAGAAAAGAAATCAGGTTTATTATTACCATATGTTGGTGGCTAAAGATATAAGTATTTTTAAAAAGTGGTATAGAACATGTATGTGTATGATCAAGATTTAAAAAGGTCCTTCAAAAATCAAGACTATATAAAGAATTCTTAGCATAAACAAAAGCTGACGGAGTTTGTCAACTGTAGGCCTGTCTTGAAAGAAATACTATAAAGCATCTTCCAAGTTGAAACAAAAGATAAACTTCAACATGAAAATATATGAAAGTTTAAAACTTCTTGGTAAAGTTAAATTTGTAGAGAAATACACAATACTATAAGAATGTAATGGTCATGAGCAATCACTTACATTTCTGGTAGGAGATAACAAACAAAAGCATAAAAAATAAATATAACTCTAAAATACAGTATGTTAAGAAAAAGGTAATATAAAAAGATGCAATTTGTGACCTCAATGACATAAAGTGTGAGGGGAGAAGTAAAAGTTCAGAATTTTTGTATGCAATTGAAATTATTTGCTCTCAGCTTAAAATAAGTTGTTAAAATTATGAGTTGTTTTCTGTAAAGGCCATGGTAACTACAAAAAATAAATTTATAAAAGACACACAAAAGAAAATGAGAAGTAAAGGCATACCACTGAAAAATAATCAATGAAACACAAAGGAAGATAACAAGAAGAAAAGAGGGACAGATAGAAAACAATTAACAAACAGCAAAATAAGTGATTTCCTATCTGATATGGTTTAGATTTGTGTCCCTGCCCAAATCTCATGTAAAATTGGATGAGGAGCCTGGTGAGAGGAGACTGGATAATGGGGGCAGATTTCCATCTTGTTCTCATGATAGAAAGTGAGTTCTCAGGAGATCTGATGGTTTAAAAGTGTTTGGCAGTTCCCCCTTTGTGTCCTCACTTCTTGCTCTGCCACTGTAAGATGTGCTTGCTTCCCCTTGCCTTCTGCCATAATTATAAGTTTCCCAAGGCCTCCCAGTCATGCTTCCTGTTAAGTCTCTGGAACTGTGAGTCAGCTAACCCTCTTTACTTCATAGCCTACCCAGTCTCTGGTAGTTCTTTCTAGCAGTCTAAGAACAGACTAATAGACTCTAGAACAGACTAATAGACTATCAGTATCACTCTAAATTTAAATGGATAAAAGTCTCCCAATAAAAAGACTTAAGTGGTCAAATAGATTTTTTTAAAAAGCCAAAACAATAAGATTTAATATATGTAATATACAAGAGACTCACTTTAGATAGGCTGAAAGTAAAAAAAAAAAAAAAAAAAAAAAAAAAAAAAAAAAAAAAAAAAAAAAAAAAAAAAAAAAAAAAAAAAAAAAAAAAAATGAGAAAGATAGTCCATGCAAATAGTAACCAAAAGAAAGTACACCAGTTAAACGTATATGTTAAAAAAATAGATTTTAGGTCAAAAACTGTCAAAAGAGGCCAAGAAGGACATTATATCATGATAAAAGAGTCAGTTCATCAGAAAAATATAAAAATTATAAATTTATCCACATCTAGTGTAAAAGCACTGAATTATATAAAGCAAATATTGACAGAACTGAAGGGAGAGAGAGATAGCAACCTAATGACAGTAGGGCATTTCAATACCCTACTGTCAATAATGAATAGAACATTCACACCAAGCATCTGTAAGGAAACACAGAACTTGAAAAACACTGGAGACCAAATGCACCTAACACATTTACAGAACACTGCATCCAACAGCAACAGAAATACACATTCCTCTCAAGCACACACAGAATTTTCTCCAGAACAGAGCACATGTTAAGTCACAAACCAAGTTTTACAAAATTTAAGATTAAAATCATACCAAGTATCTGTTTCTATGATGATGGAATGAAATTAAAATCAATAGCTAAAGGGAACTGGAAATTCACAAATATGTGCAAATTAAACAACAAACTCTTGAACAACCAATAGGTCAAAGAGGAAATCTAAAGAAAAATTTAAAAATACTGTCAGATAAATGTAAATGAAAACACAACATATTAAAGCAAATGGGTTACAACAAAAGCAATACTAGGAAGGAAGTGTATTGCAGTAAAAACTTGCATTTGAAAAGCAGAAAGATTCCACATAAACAATCTAACTTAGACTTCAAGGAACTAGAATACTAAGAACAAACTAAGCTGAACAGGGGGAAGGAAATAATACAGACGAGGGCAGAAATAAAGGAAATAGAGTGTTGAAAAATAACAGAAATAGTCTCTGAAATTAAAAGTTTATTTTCTAAAAAATCAACAAAATTGGAAAACCTAGAGCTACAGTAAAAAAGCTGAAAAGAAGGAAGACCCAATTAAAAAAATCAGAAATAAGCAAACCACATGGCACGTATGTACCTATGCAACAATCCTGCAGGATGCAGGATGCGCACATATACCCCAGAGCCCAAAGTAAAAAA
>NW_016107355.1:8872176-8877143 GCF_001604975.1 Cebus imitator
AAAAAAAAAAAAAAAAAAAAAAAAAAAAAAAAAAAAAAAAAAAAAAAAAAAAAAAAAAAAAAAAAAAAATTGAAGAGGAAGGACTACTTACAAAATAATTCAACCCTAACCTAAAACACTTAGGGTTGAAGGCCTCTGACGCTAGTTTGGAAATTGAGAAGCTGTTGGAGGAAGTGAAAGAAAAGAATCCCAAGCTGATTGATTGCAATGCTTCTGGGGAGGCAGCACCTCCGTGCTGTGGCTTTTTGCTGAGCAGACTGGGATTGCCATACGAATTACATGAGAAGTGGGAACCTGGTCTCTAAGATATCTTATGAATGTGGGTCAGAGGGTCACATGTGAACTCTGTAGGACTTGACACTGCTTTTCTCACTGTTTGTGGGAGATTCTGCAAAACCACGCACGCCCTTCATGTCATGCTGTGCACTTTCTCAGGGAGATAATAAAAAGTTGGAGCATTCTCAAAAAAAAATAAATAAATAAATAAAAATTAAAAAATTTATGAGGACATCATTACCCTCATACCAAATCCACACAAAGACATTACAAGAAAAGCAAAACAAAACAAAACTACGGACTAATACTCCTGATGAGTATCGATGAAAAAATTCTCAACGAAATAGTAGCAAACCAGAGGGGCTCTAAGATGACTAGCTAGACATCTTGTACTTACCTCTTCTGTAAAAACGAAACTAATTATTGAGTAGGTAATCACCTTTTTAATAGATCATTGGAGAACACTGGAATTCAATAGGGATATAACAGGAAACATCTAAAGCAAAAAAGGAGAGGCAAGTGAGGCACCCTGCTTGGTGGGGATCAACTGTGAGCCTGGAGAGACTCTCCAGCATGGGAAAAGGTAAGTGAAGTACTCCTCCGCGATTCATATTCTCATTGTGAACTGCAATACCAACCACTAAAGAGCCCCTTAACCTTCACAGGCTCTGAAATCAACGTAGGCAGCTGCCTGGAGACTAAGCAATGGCACTGCTCCAGAGAGGGAGCTCACGCTGTGTCCAAAGTCTTATGTAGCTAAAGTACCATTTTGAAAGCCCAGCTCTCAACAAACTGCACTCTGCCCTGGAGCTCAGCAGTGCTTGCATTTCCACATCCTTGGACCCCGACCAACATTCTCCACCTGGAGCTACACAGTGGCTGATTGCTGTCAGTGGGGCCAAAGTGCAGGACATTGCCTGCAGCCTTGCTGCTTCCCGCAGTGGAGCTACTAAATTCTATATGCCCGTAGCGTGCTGCCAGGCCTGAAGCATGATAAATTGTGGGCTGCCACTGCCAGAGCTGAAGCGCAAGCAAAGTGTGGGCTGCTACTGCTGGAAATGAAGTGTGAGCTGAGCAAGAGCCACCACCACATGAGCTACACAGGGGCTAAAGCAGTAGTGAAGCTCATGTTTCCCATCTACTTGCATATAGCTGCTGCCACTGAAAGAAACTCCACCCTCCCCAGTAGCAGGGCCACAGCACAATCGCTGCAGCCCCCAACCTAAGCATTTCCCCGGAGGACTATAAATCACCCTGCACCTTCCTACTGCAGTCACTGCCTATGCACACAATTAAGGGAACTGAGTACAAGTCTGACTGGCTTGGCTTTGAATCCACAACCAGTACCAGAGCACAAAGTCCAGGGGCCAGGGGATTGCCTAGCCAGTCTACTTTTGGCATTTGAGCATTCTCCATGGAGCCTTAGATTGGGCACACCCACCCCACTGCTACCACCGCAGTTGGCACTTACCTGCATGTACCAGTTGTGGGCCTGAAACTGACTCACCCAGCCCACTGAAGCAATCACCAGCACCAGTACTCACTGCTTCAGACCCAGAAGATTGTTTCCTACTGCTGCTGTCATCATCCACGCTGCACTCTCTGTGCAAGGGCTCAAGAACTTGTTCACTCACCTGGCTTGCTGCTGCCACTACAGGCATCTGAGAAAGCCAACTGGAGGCTCAACATCATCTTGCCTGGTCCCATTAACACCAGTACAGTGTTTACCACCCTGGAACCCAAGGATAGATAGGCATGCTCAGCCTACCACTGCTACCACCAGGCCCCAAGCACTGGCCAACCTTGTATCATGGTCCCCAGAAAAACATCACCACAGCCTCCATTAGTAACTATACCCTGAGACATCAAGGAAATTACAGACGGAACTGACTCTACAACCAAAAAAATTGTACAGAGACTACATTACTGCATGCACCCAGAATCAAAACCAAAGTGCCATATTCAACTAATGCAATAGATACATGTTCAGCAAAAAGTCCTCCCCTAAGTATGCAAATTCAAAAGATTGGAAGAATCCACTATTACATCCATGTGCAGATATCAACATAAGCACAAATGAAACATATAAAAGCAAGGAAATATGACAACTTCAAAGGAAGATAATAACTCTCCAACAAAAGATTCCAACTAAAATCATTTGCAAAATCCTGGAAAAAATATTTACTTTTTAATTTTTTTTCATTTTTCCCTCTTTTCAGAGGTGTTGATTGGAAAAATAATTAAAAATATTGATGTTAATGAAGTTCAGTGGAATATAAGAGAATACTGGAAAACAATATTTTAAAAGTCAGAAAAACAATGCAGGATATAAATGAGAAACATACCAAAGGGATAGAGATCGTGAAAAAGAACCAACTGGAAATTCTGTAACTGAAGAGTTCATTAAATAAAATACAAAATACATTTTAAAACTTCCACAGTAGACTAGATCAAGCAAAAGAAAGAACATCAAAACTTGAAGCCAGGTCTTCTGAAATAACTCAGTCAGAAAAAAGAAAATAGAATAGAAAAAAATGAACAAGACCTTCATGACATATGGGATACAACAAAGTGACCAAATATTTGAAATTTTGGAATCACAGAAAGCAAAAGAAAATGAAAGAGTTAGAAAACCTATTTAATAATATCATAGACAAAAATTCCCTAGTCTAGCAGGAAATTTAGACACAGATATAGGAAGCACAGAGGTTCCCAAACAGATAAAATCAAAAAAGGGTCTTTTTCACAGCACATTATAATCAAATTGAGCTTTGAAAGTCAAAGAAAAAGAATTCTAAAAACAGCAAGAGAAAACATCTATTCACTTAAAAGGAAATCTCCACCAGAGTAACAGTAAATTTATCAGCAGGAATCGTATAGACCAGGAAATAATGAGATGATATATTTAAAATGCTGAAAGAAAAAAATATATATAGCCAGAGGTACTGTACCCAGCAAAGCTAGCCTTCCTAAATAAAGAAGAAATAAAGTCTTTCACAGACATGCAAAAGCTGAGGTAATTTATCATCAATAGATGGTGAATTCCTAGAGAATTCATCATTCTCTACAAGAAATGATTAAGGGAGTCAGGGAGTCCTATTCCTAGAAGCAAAAGGATAATAACTATCACCATGAAAACACATGAAAAAATAAAACCCACTGGTAGAGCAAACACACAAGCAAGGAAGAGAAAAGACTCAAATGTTACTATACAGAAAACCACCACACCACAATAACAAACAATAAGAAAGAAAGATATATATATATATATATATATATATATATATATAAATTACCAGAAATCAATTAATAAAATAACAGAAATAAATATCAATAATAATTCTGAATGTAAATAGATTAAACTTTCCTTTTATTTTTATTTATTTATTTTTTTGAGATGGAGTTTTGCTCTTGTTACCCAGGCTGGAGTGCAATGGCGTGATCTTGGCTCACGGCAACCTCCGCCTCCTGGGTTCAGGTAATTCTCCTGCCTCAGCCTCCCTAGTAGCTGGGACTACAGGCACGCGCCACCATGCCCCGCTAATTTTTTGTATTTTTAGTAGAGACGGGGTTTCACCATGTTGACCAGGATGGTCTTGAGCTCTTGACCTCGTGATCCACCCGCCTCAGCCTCCCAAAGTGCTGGGAGTACAGGCGTGAGCCACCGCGCCCAGTCCTAAACTTACCTTTTAAAAGACATAGACTGGCTAGGAGGCTTTTTAAAAAATGAGCCAACTATATGTAGCCTGCAAGAAACTCATCTCATCTATAAAGACAGATAGAATGAAATAAAAGTGGTACAAAATGATATTCCACACAAAGGGAAACCAAAAGCAAGCATGAGTAGCTATAGTTATATCAATTAAAACAGGCTTTAAGTCATACACAGTAAATAGGGTAAAGACCATCATTATATAATTTTAAAGGGATCAGTTCAGCAAGAGGAAATAATTCACAACATGTATGCACCCATCACTGCAGCTCCCAAATATATGTAGCTAATATTATTATATTGAAAAGATGAGATAAATTATAAAAGAATAGTAGTTGAAGATTTCAACAACCAACACTAAGCATTAGACAGATCATCAAGACAGGCAATTCACAAAGATACACTGGATTTAAACTGAGCTCAGATCAAATAGAACTAACAGACATTTACAGAACAGTTCTCCAACGGCTACAGGATATACATTCTTCTCATCAGTACATGGAACATTCTCCAGGATCGATCATGTTATGGAACCCAAAGCAAGTCTTAACAAATGAAAAATAATTGAAACATATCAAATATCTCTTCAAATCACAGTGGACAAAAACCAGAAATCAGTAACAAGAGGAATTTTCAAATCTGAAGAAATACATGAAAATTGAACAACATGATCCTGAATGACCATTTTGTAAAGAAAAGAATAAAAAGAAAATTTTAAAATTTCTTTAAACAACTGAAAATTAAAACACAATATACCAGGCCAGGCTTGGTTGCTTATGCCTGTAGTCTCAGCACTTTGGGAGGTTGAGGTGGGTGGACTGCTTGTGGTCAGGAGTTCAAGATCAGCCTGGCCAACATGATGAAACCTCTTCTCCACAAAAAATAGCTGGGCATGGTGGCAGGCAACTGTAATCCCAGCTACTTGGGAGTTTGAGGCAGGATAATTGTTTGAATCCAAGAGGCGGAGGTTGCAGTGAGC
>NW_016107355.1:8877228-8991647 GCF_001604975.1 Cebus imitator
AAAAAAAAAAAAAAAAAGCAAAACAAAACAAAAAAACAAATCTATGGATACAGAAAAAGCAGTGCTAAGTGTATAACAATAAGCATCTGCATCACAAAGTAGAAAGGCTTCAAATAAATAGTCTAACAATGCACCTCAAGAAACAAGAAAGGCAAGAACGATCCAAACCCAAAATGAAGAGAGGAAAAGAAATATCATCATAGAAATAAAAAGTCTTCCAACAAATAAAAGTTCAGGACTGGATGGCATCACTTCCAAAGTCTACAAAACATTCGAAGAAGAACTAACATCAATTATTCTCAAATTCTAGCAAAACTTTGGAGAGGAGTGAATTCTTTCTAACTGATTCTACCAGACCAGAATTATCCTGATATAAAAATCAGACAAAGATGCAAAAAGGAAGTAAAACCACAGGCAATATCTCAAATGAACATAGATGTAAAAACTCTCAACAAAATACTAGCAAACCGAATCCAACAGCACAACAACAACAAACTACAATGTGATCAAGTGGGATTTATCCCTGAGATACAAGAATGGTTCATGATAGAAAAACTGATAAACATAACGCATCACATAAACAGAATGAAGAACAAAAACTATGCAATCACCACAACTGACACAAAAAAACATTTGATAAAATTTATCATTTCTTTATGATAAAAAATCTCAGCAAACAAGACATAGAAGAAATATACCTCAATATTAAAAAAGCTATATATGATAAGCTCACAGATAACATTGTGCTGAATGGGAAAAAGGTGAAAGACTTTCCTCTAAGAACTGGAACAAGTCAAGGGTGCTCACTTTCACTCCTCCTATTTGATATTTTATATGAAGCCCGATCCAGAGCCTTCAGGCAGGAGAAAGAAGTAAAAACATCCAAGTTGGAAAAGAGGAAGTCAAATTGCCTCTCTTTGCTAATGATATGATCTACCTAGGAAAACCTAAAGACACCACCAAAAATTCCTTGAGTTGATAAATAAATTGATTAAAGTCACAGGATACAAAATCAACATAGAATAATCAGTAGTGTTTTATATATCTATAATGAGCTAGCTGAGAAAATATATCAGGAAAGTAATTCATTTATAATAGCTACAAAAAATGAACTACCTAGTAATAATTTTAATCAAGGAGTTCAAATCTATACCAGAAAACTACAAACAAGCAATAAAAAGAAATTAAAGAGCATACAAAAATTGCAAAGACATCCCATATTCATGGATTGAAAGAATTTTTTTTTTTTTTTTTTTTTGAGTCAGAGTTTCGCACTTGTTACCCAGGCTGGAGTGCAATGGCGCAATCTCGGCTCACCGCAACCTCCGCCTCCTGGGTTCAGGCAATTCTCCTGCCTCAGCCTCCTGAGTAGCTGGGATTACAGGCACGCGTCACCATGCCCAGCTAATTTTTTGTATTTTTAGTAGAGACGGGGTTTCACCATTTTGACCAGGATGGTCTCGATCTCTTGACCTCGTGATCCACCCACCTCGGCCTCCCAAAGTGCTGGGATTACAGGCTTGAGCCACCGAGCCCGGCCAAAGAAAGAATTTATATCATTAAAATGACCATACTGCCCAAAACAATTTACAGATTTAATGCAATTTTTATCCAACTACCAATGTCATTTCTTACAGTATTAAAAAGAAATCCTAAAAATTGTATGAAAGCAAAAACAGCATTAGTAACCTAAGCAAGTTGGGGGCATTGGGGAAAAGCTGGAGATATCACCTTACCTGATATTAAAATATATCATAAGGCTATAGTCACAAAACAGCATGTTATTGGTACATAAACAGACACATAGACCAAAGAAAGAGAATAGAGAGTTCAGATAAAAACCAGTGTGTTTACAGCCAAATTGTTTTTGATAAACATGCCAAGTACATACATTGGTGAAAGGATACTCTCTTCAATAAATATTGTTGGGTATATTGTATAGTCATATGCAAAATAATGAAACTGGACCTGTATCTCTCACCATATGCAAAAATCATATCAAAATGGATTAAAGTCTTCAACATAAGAATCAATACTATAAAACTAGCAGAAGAAAACATGAAACACTTCAGGACATTTGTCTAGGCAAAGATTTTATGGCCTCCTTTAAAGCATGGACAACCAAAATAACAAGAAGTCCAGGACCAGATGGATTCACAGCTGAATTCTACCATATATTCAAAGAGGAAATGGTATCAATCCTATTGACACTATTCCACAAGATGGAGAAAGAGGGAATCCTTCCTAAATCATTCCATGAAGCCAGTATCACCATAATACCAAAGCCGGGAAAGGACATAACCAAAGAAGGAAACTACAGGCTAATATCCCTAATGAACATAGATGCAAAAATCCTTAACAAAATACTAGCATTTTGAAAAGATAACCCACCATGATCAAGTGAATTTCATACCAAGGATGCCCGATGGTTTAACATCTGCAAGTCAATAAATGTGATATACCATGTAAACAATTAAAAATGAAAATCACGTGATCATCTCAATAGATACAGAAAAAAGATTTGATGAAATCTAGCATCTCTTTATGATTAAAACTCTCAGCAAACAGCATACAAGGAACATACCTCAATGTAATAAAAGCCATCTATAAAAAACTCACAGCCAGCATAATACTGAATGAGGAAAATTTGAAAGCCCCTCTGAGAACTGGAACAAGACAAGGATGCCCACTCTCACCACTTCTATTCAACATAGTACTGGAAGTCCTTGCCAGAGCAGACAAGAGAAAGAAATAAAGGGCATCCAAATTGGTAAAGAGGAAGTCAAACTGTTGCTGTTTGCTGATATGATTATATACCTAGAAAACCCTAAAGACTCCTCCTAAAAACTCTTAGAACTGACAAAAGAATTCAGCAAAGTTCCCACACACAAAATTAATGTACACAAATCAGAATCTCTCCTATACCAACAGTGACCAATCTGAGAATCAACTCAAGAACTCAACCACTTTTACAATAGCTGCAAAATAAAATAAAATAAAAATTACTTAGGAATGTACCTAGCCAAGGAGGTGAAAAACCTCTACAAGGAAAACTACAAAACACCACTGAAAGAAGTCATAGGCAACACAAACAAATGGAAACACATCCCATGCTCATGGATGGGTAGGATCAATATTGTGAAAATGACCATACCACCAAAAGCAATCTACAAATTCAATGCAATTCCCATCAAAATACCACCATCATTCTTCCCAGAACTAGAAAAAAAAAATCCTGAAATTCATATGAAACCAGTACAGAGCCCACATACCGAAAGCAAGACTAAGCAAATAGAACAAATCTGTAGGCATCACATTACCTGATTTCAAACTATACTATAAGGCAATAGTCACCAAAACAGCATAGTACTGGTATAAAAATAGACACATAGACCAATGGAACAGAATAGAGAACCTAGAAATAAACCCAGATACAGCCAACTGATCTTTGACAAAGCAAACATAAATGTAAAGTGGGGAAAGAACACCCTAGTCAACAAATGGTGCTGGGATAATTGGCAAGCCACATTTAGGAGGATGAAACTGGATCCTCAACTCTCACCTTATACAAAATCAGCTCAAGATGGATCAAGGACTTAAATCTAAAACCTGAAATTATAAAAAATTCTGGAAGGTAACATCAAAAAAACCCTTCTAGAAGTTGGCTTAAGTAAAAATTTCATGACAATGAACCCAAAGCAAATGCAATAAGAACAAAGATAAATAGCAGGGATTTTCTCAAACTAAAGATCTTTGCACGGCAAAATGAACAGTCCGTAGAGTAAGCAGGCAACCCAGAGAGTGGGACAAAACCTTCACAATCTATATATCTGACAAAGAAACTGATACCCTGAATCTACAATGAACTCAAGCAAATTAGCAATAAAAAAACAAAAATTCCCATCAAAAAGTGGGCAAAGAACATGAATAGACAATTCTCAAGCTCAGTTATACAAATGACCAACAAACATATTAAAAACATTCAACATCACTAATGTGGTAAACTTACTCCTGCAAGAATGGCCATAATCTAAAAATTAAAAATAATAGGTTTTGATGTGAATGCAGTAAACAGGGAACACTTCTATATTGCACTCTCTCTTGCTGCCATGTCAGAAGGTGCTTGCTCCTCCTCTGCCTTCCTCCATGACTGTAAGTTTCCTCAGGCCTCCCAAGCCATGCAGAACTGTGAGTAAATTAAACCATATATATATAAATAAATATATATATATATATATATATATACATAATGTATATATTTTATTGTGTATGTGCAATGGGAAATTATTAAACTTCAAAAAAGAAGAAAGTCCCATCATATGCTACAACATGGATGAATCTTCAGACATTATTAACCAGTCATGGAAAAAAATACTATATGATTCCCTTTCTATGAGATCTCAAACTTAGTCAAACTCATAGAGGCAAACAGTAGAATGATGGTTGCCAATGGCAGCAGGGAATGGGAAATGGGGAATTGCTTTTCAATGGTTATAAACATTCAGTCATGCAAGATGAAGAAGTTCTAGAAAAATGTACCTATAATTAACTGTATGTACTGTAGACTGAAAAAAAATTGGTATGTGGGTAGATTTTATGTTGTGCCTTTTTATCACAATGTTAACAATAAAGAGACTTAGAGACAAGTGAAAATGATTAGGTCCCTTATTGTATTCTGCTCTGCTACCGCTTTTCTAGGTAGAAGTGTCTTCTATTTGGATTCAGTGTATTTCACAGATAATATTTGTTGATTAAATCTAACTATTGACTCTTTGATATGGAATAATCAAATACATATAACTACAGTACTTATAGCCATATAAAATCATTTGCCTACTAATATAAATGCATTAGTCATGCTCTCAGGTTCCTACTACTCTTAGAGTGGTAGGATCTCAGTTTTAAGAGTAGCAGAAACTCAGCTCCAACTATAAAGAATATCAAAGCAGAAATCTTCCTATCACCTAAAGATGGAATACATTCATGATGACCCAAACTATCAGTTTGGCTTTTATTGGCTACATATTCTGGTCACATATGATAATAATAGGCGTTTAACTGTCTAATTTGACTTTAGTCAATATTGCAACTTGCTTGATAGACATAAGCACAAAAAGATTCTCGCTCTCTAATCTGTATGATCCCGAAGAACATTGAAGAGCCATTAATCTTGTTTAGAAAATAATAAGATGGTATAAAAATGTGCAGCAAGCTGTTTCAAAGACTTTGAAAATGAAAATCCTGATGAGTGAACAATTTAATGCTCTTTTCTGAGCTTATAAACAATCACTATCTCCTAACATTCCAGAGACTATAAGGAGGACAATGTCAGTTAGTTGGTGTGACAATAATAATAGTCTTTGTCTCCAATAAATACTTTTTGGATTAGAACACTGTTATCTGTATTACAAACACAAAATCCCTTTGATGGAAGGAGTATGAACATTGGTCTTGAAATCTGGTTATAAAATTAGACCTTAGGTTTATCTAGAGTTATTCTTAGAACTGACCTAGCAACACATAAATAGGTTTTCTTCCTGTAATCTTAAAGAAAGGGGGGAAGGGAAGAGAGGGAAGGCTGAAGGGGGATGAGGTCATAGTACAGAAAACTGCAAAGGATGGGAGTAGCTTTAGTAACCAACTATGATAAAGATTATTTCAATTTATGAGTTGCATGTTAGAGCATCTATGAGGTAATTTTAAAAAACAACAAAGTTTTACTACTAGGAAATTCTCAGCAATTGTTAAAAACACTGTCAGGTTACAATATGATACTAGATCTGAATCCCAATACTCTACTGCATTCAATGAAAACATATTTAATGATTTCCCACTATGTGTCTATGCTTTGCATTAGATGATATGGATAGCATGATTAGACATTGTATAGAGTTCTTGCTTATAATGAATTTATAATAAGTGACTACTACAGCCAAATATAATACTGTAAATACAAGAAATTTTTTTAGAAGCATGCAGAAGCAAAACCCAGCTTCGGTTTGGGAATGAAGAAGATTGTCATTGAAATAACTGAGGAGGTAGTATCTGAGCTTATACTGAAGTATGACTCAGCGTGAGTCAGATGAAATATGTGTTTTAAGGACTTTGGAGTTTGTGGCAGAAAGAGTTCCAGGCCAAGGAAATAGCATGCTTGGGGGTTCAGAACTGAGAAAAACATGATATATTCAAGGAACCAAAAGAACTAGTTGGTTTGGAGCAGAGAAAGGCAGAGGGAAAGAAAGAATAACGAAAAGAGGATGCCAAAGAGGACCGTTGTCAGATCATAAAGGACCGTTTGTGCTACATAAAGAAATTTGTATTTTATCCTACAAACAAAGGGGATTGCCTTGCAAGATTTTACACACTGGACTGATCAGACTTGTATTCAAGAATCTTCTGGTGGCGGAATGAAAACTTTAACTTCAAGGGGTCACAACTGAGGCTGGAATACATGTGAGAAGATAGTGATAATTCACCTGGATTAAAATAGCGGCCTGAATTAAGGCAAATGCTGTGAGGTTTGGCACTGGGAAGAAAATCAGACAGGTATTCGGAGTCAGAGAAAGAATCAATCAGATTTGGTAATTAATTAGGTCTAATAGATAGAGAAAGGGAGGCCTTAAATTCTAGCACGAGCTAGACATAGCACAATGCTCTATAAGTAGAAATGTTCTCCGCATTGTCAATGCTTTTCTTATTCTAAAAAGTCTGTCAATGAAGAGAGAGAGATTTGCAAGTTCTAGTTTGCCTTTATATTTTTCCATTAGCCCTGGGAAGGGGCCAAATGTTTACTGAGGACCTGGTAGATAGATAGATAAAGTCAGAATGATTGAGATCTCTTTCTCACAAAGTTAACACTCTTTTGGAAGACACTGACAAGCAAGTTAGCAACGGAGCACCATCACTGCTACAACGGAGTTATTCATGGAACTCTTGGTAGGCGTTTGAACGTGTAAGGAAGAGTGCCTTGTCCTAGCTACTCAAACAACTGCCACTCTTGTCAATCACATCTCCTGGAACTGGAATGGGACTTGGCTGCTCCCACCCCATCTCCATCTCTCCACTGTGAGCTATGTTTAGTTTTAACTTTTTTCTTTTTTTTGAGACAAGAGTGCAGTGACACAATCCTGGCTGCCCGCACCCTTCACCTCCCCAGGCTCGGGTGATCCTTCTACCTCAGCCTTCTGAGGATTTAAAACTACAGGCACATGCCACCACAGTCAGCGCATTTTTGTAGTTTTCACAGAGATGGGGTTTTGCCATGTTGGCCAGTGTGGTCTGGAACTTCTGGACTCAAGTGATTCTCTAGCCTTGGCTTCCCAAAGTACTGGGAGTATAGACATAAGCCACAGTGCCCGGCCTGTTTTTGGTTCGTTCTGTACATCAAGTCCACTCTCTTCTCTATCTGAAAATAAGCTGCTTCTTTTATTTCTGGTTTTTTAAGACTTTGTCTTATCATGGTCCATCAAGACCCGTCTGGCCCTTTATTTAATAAGGTAAAGTACCTCTTGAGTGAGCTTTGTCAATCACCTCACCTCTCTGTATTTCTTTTATTAAAAATTATAAAGAACATTCTGATAGTCCCATTTGACATTGTACATTGGAACATCAAGATTCCTTGCAAAACTGATGTTTTGGCTACCTTTGAGACTTGTGCATACCCCTGGTCTAATTATATGGCTAGGTTGAAAAATGTAAAAGCATATTATTGCCACATGGTTCAGAATTTGACCATGACAAACAAGGATCTGTGCACAGGAGCTGTAAATGAAGACTTTCTCAGGGTCAGCTTATTCAACACCCAGCATGTCAGACTGAAGCCATTGTCCCAGAGGAGATGATACTTGATGCTTGGACAAGAAGAAGGCAGTAGGGAGATGAAAGGGAAGGATGTGCCCTTGGGGATAACTTCAATTGCAAAAGCATGAAGGATTGAGAAGCAAGGAACCTTCAGGAAACAACAAAGTCGGAATGGCTGATCGTTCTTCATTTCGGTCAGCTGAGGACATTTAAACCATGGCTTATCACAGTGTTTCCCCAACAGGAGTCTGTGTCTCTCCAGAGAGGGATTCGGTTGTTACAATGGAGCCACAGAGATTAGCAAGTTATAACCTCCTTTTCTGTTTCCAAGTGAAGAGAAAATAGAAGAGATAGAGCCATTTCCTTTTTGTATTTGCTTTCTTATTGTACGTTTGTTGATTTCCTCTGACCCACAGACATGTTTTTATTTTGATGGCTGCAATGGGAATTAAAGTAGCAAGCTTGTCAGATGGGGACCCTCACATAGACTACCCTATTGTACTGAAAGCAGCTATGCCAACCAGGTCATTCATATACAAAACACGAACAAAACCATGAGAAACACATAACTGCACTCTGTCGAGTGGAAGAAGGAGATTTGTACACAGAAAGATGGGAGAATGTTTCAGCAGCATATTGCCTGGGGACCACTAGCTCTGATATCTTGCTGACAGTAAGGCTACAAATCTAAAACAAACCACAGCAGCGAGGAGCTGGAAGAGAAGTCGCTCAAGCCCTAAAATGGTCTCCAATTAAAACAAAGGCACTCCAAGAAACATAAGTTTGAGAAACACAGGCACAGAAGTCACGGACCTTATAAACAGTGTCTGCAAAATAGTCTCTTAACCTAGCGTGAGGGGCTTAGGAAAAAAACACAGGGCCTAGCTCTATGTGCATTTTCAGGAAGTTTACAACACCAGAGCAGTAGATCTGTGGCATTAGGAGTTTTCCCTGTGAGGGCTGCTCACAGGGCAAGTCCCAGAATAAATACCCAATTAAATGACGATAATCCTTGTTGACATGGAAAGTATGCCAGCCTTACTTACAACTGGCATTCAGTAACACAACATAAATTCTCATATCTGCGAAGAGATTAATATGCATTTCCAGTTCCTAGAGATGTTTTCAGTTGATATTTTGGTTCTCAGAAAAGAGTTTACCTAAAAACCTTAGCCAACCGACTTCTGGTAGAAAATCCTTTCCTAAATTAGAAGAGATGGAGACATTTCAATTCTAAACATAATTTAATAGAGAATATTCCAATAACAGCTATTGAAATATGACCTTTTATTGAAGAATCCTTAGTCTCATCAGTCACATGTATTATAATTTTGTATTAGGATACATGAGCTTAATTTCATAAAGAAAAGAGGAGTTTAGTGGAGAAGCTTCTTGTATCTACCTCCCTCTTTGACATTCTCATTTGAACGCTTAATAATCTTCGCAAACTTCATATTTCCAAACTTAAACATTTCCTACAACTCGATTTCATCCATAATATTGCAAGTTCAGTTTTCCATTTTCTCAAGCCATAAACTTTTCGGGTCATCCCTCGCTCCTCTCTTTCTGTCATAACTCATATATAATTCATCTACTCTTTTCAGTTCTCCATGTTCTGCTTGTTTGGTTTTGGAAACATAAGGAAAAGCTGGCATGAACAACCCTGTTCTAAGCAACCGTTATCTGTACCTAAATTACTGAAAACTTTTAACCTGTTTTTCTGCTTCTGCTCATGCTCCCTATGATCTTTTTGGCACTCTAAAGGCAGAGACATTTTACAACATTTTTTAAGACATTCTATCTCATTCAAAGTAAAATGCCAGGCTGTACTATGACCCCTAGGGTTCTTCTGCCAGTACTTCTCTGGTTTTATCATCCTGTACTCTCTCCTTGATTGCTCAACCCCATTTATTTCTGCCCTTCAGGGTTTTTTTTTTCCTGTTCCTTGCACATGCTAAGCAGGTGCCTCCCTCAAGTCTTTTGTATTCTTACAGTTTGAAATATCCCTTTCCAGATATACACGTGCCTTACTCCTTCACCTCTTTAGGTGTCTGCTCAAATGCTAACTCATCTAAGGCTTTTACTGAACACCCTTAATGAAACTGCAACACCTCCTTTTCCCTTGATATTTTCACTTCTTTTCCTCTGTTTTCTTTATTTGTGTGGCATTTATTATACCCTCCTGTTTTACACATGTATTTTTCTTTGCTTGATTATAATTTTCCATCTACTTGCTAGAATGTAAGCATTAGCATAGCAGGGACATAATTTTGTTTATTTTTGTATCTCATTCTTTAGTCACTACAGGGTAGTACTTGGCACAGAGTGGATACTCATGTTTGTTGACTAAATGAACAAGTGAATTATTGGTTAAATAAATGAATACCTTAAAAGGAAATCCGTACATATGCTACAATTTTGCTAGAGTATTTTCTCCTCTAGTTCAGTGCAACACAGACATCTAAAGGTATAAAGACTATATTAAAAAGCCAGGTCTAACATGGGAATATATTAATGCTTACCATAATATTTTCATCAGGAAATACCTACGAGTCTGGAGTACTGTTCCAATAAGTGAAGAAGTACATAGCCTAAAACGCAGCCCTGCAAATACCTGTCCTGAATTGTTCAAAATAAATACAAATTTGATTATGGAAGTTTGAAAACAGTTTTATTTTTATTTGAATAATTTTATAACTGATAGATGTTTACCAAGTGGGAATCAAGTGGATGCAAAGTGCAGTGTGAAGCTACACATAGAAAAGGCAAAACACGTCCTTGCCTTCAAAAGACTTTGGTTTGTTGAGGTGACAAGACATAAAGCTGTTGAGAAGCAACATATCTGTGAGAGTTAATATCGAGCATCAACTTGATTGGACTGAAGGATGCAAAGTATTGTTCCCGGATGTGTCTGTGAGGGTGTTGTCAAAGGTGATTAACATTTGAGTCAGAGGACTGGGACAGGCAGACCCACCCTCAGTCTGGGTGGGTACCATTTAACCAGCTGCCAGCGCAGCTAGAATAAAGCAGGAAGAAGATGGAAAGAGCAGGCTGGCTGAGCCTTCTGGCTTTCCTTTCTCCCATGCTGGATGCTTCCTGCCCTTGAACATCGAACTCTAAGTTCTTCAGCTTTTGGAGCCTTGGACTCACACCAGTGATTTTCCAGGGGCTCTTGGGCCTTTGGCCACAGACTGAAGGCTGCATTGTTCGCTTCCCGACTTTTGAGGTTTTGGGACTCAGACTGGCTTCTTTACGCCTCAGCTTGCAGAGGGCCTATTGTGGGACTTCCCCTTGTGATAGTGTAAGTCAATACACCTTAATAAACTCCCCTTCATATGTATGTCTATCCTGTTAGTCCAGTCCTTCTAGAGAACCCTGACTAATACAGTATCTGAATATTATAAAGAAAACATGATAAAGGAAATTAAACCAATAAATTCTAATGGAGCATTAGATAAAGAAATTATCAGATACATCTGATATATTTTGAGTCCATCAAATGATGCTATACGTAGTAGAGCAGCCTGTGAGAATAAATAGAGAATGGGAGAGGAAAATAATGAATTCATTGATTAGCATGTCTTTAGCATTTACTGTATACACACATGGTGTTAGGCACTGTGATCAACTTGGCAGTGGCAAGATAAAAGGAAGGAAGGAAATGGGTATGATTAGCCTTATTTAAGCTAGTGTAGATGAAATTGCATATTTAGAAATTACTTTAAAAGTTATTTTTTTCTAAATATGATTTCAGCAATTCTTTTTAGAGCCATATTGTAAGTTTATTTTGAAACCTTATATTCTATTAGATCCTAAAAAAAACTGCCATTCCTAAGCTAGTTTGAATGGAAAGTTCATACTTAAAAGCTTCCTTTTACAAAAATACGTACTCTCACTTAAAAAAAAAATCTGCTGCTTTTTCAACTGAACTAGTTTAACGGAAAAGCATTTTTATACATTTTTGAAAACAAATTTATCCAATATTATAATTAAAAGGTTGCATTTCTGCCACATTTCATTTGATGTAAACTCATGTTTACAATTTGTTTCAATTAATATCTCAGTTATCCAGTTCTGGCTTAAGAGTACCAGTGTGTTTAAGCTAGTTTAGTTGAAAATTCATTTTTGTGAGCTCGATTTATGCAAACCCATGTACTCAAACTAGTTTTAATTAGTCTGCCATGCTAAAGTTATTAACATTAATAATCATATTTAAAACCAGTTCTTATGAAAATTTAAAGTTCTGTCTGCTATAGATAAATGAAGTATTTAATACATTTTTATTACAGTTTATGTTCACAGACTACTCTTTATTAGAATGCATGTATCCAACATATTAGTTGAAATTTACTGGATTTCAAAGGTATTTTTAACAAAGTTTGGTGAAAGGGCAGAAATGGAAGGTGAAGGACAAGAAGTCAATTTATGATTCTAAGTAAAATAATTGCTTCAATTAAAAATATATTTCCCGGTGTTATAAATAATACAGTCATATTATCATAAAAATTTTAAATTGGATGCTACTTACGGCTTTCAAGCATGAAAAACTTCCAATTATTTTGTAATTACTTTATTACTTTTCATCTTCTGTTTTATAAAAACATTTTCTCCTCCTATTGCCCTTTTATTCATATATATATATATATATATATAGTACTTCAGGTTCTGGGGTACATGTGCAGATCATGCAGGATTGTTGCATAGGTACATACATGGTAAAGTGGTTTGCTACCTCCATCACCCCTGTCACCTATATCTGGCATTTCTCTCCAGGTTTATCCCTCCCCAACCTCCCTACCTCCTGCTGAGCCTTCCCTAGTCCCCCACAACAGACCCCAGTGTGTGATGTTCCCCTCCTTGTGTCCATGTGTTCTTATTGTTCAACATCCACCTATGAGTGAGAATATACAGTGTTTGATTTTCTGTTCTTGTGCCAGTTTGCAGAGAATGATGGTTTCCAGATTCATCCATGTCCTTACGAAGGACATGAACTCACTGTTTTTTATGGCTGCATAGTATTCCATGGTGTTTATGTGTCATATTTTCCTTGTCCGGTCTATCATCGATGCACGTTTGGGTTGGTTCCAGGTCTTTGCTAGTGTAAACAGTGCTGCAATGAACATTCATGTGCATGTGTCTTTATAATACAATGATTTATAATTCTTTGGATATATACCCAGTAATGAGATTATTGGGTCAAATGGAATTTCTATTTCTAGGTCCTTGAGGAATCACCACACTGTCTTCCACAATGGTTGAACTAATTTACACTCCCACCAACGGTGTAAAAATGTTCCTATTTCTCCATATCCTCTCCAGCATCTGTTGTCTCCAGATTTTTTAATGATCACCATTCTAACTGGTGTGAGATGGTACTTCAATGTGGTTTTGATTTGCATTTCTCTAATGACAAGTGATGATATGCATTTCTTCGTGTGTTTGTTGGCTTCATAAATCTCTTCTTTTGAAAAGTGTCTGTTCAAGTCCTTTGTCCACTTTCGAATGGGTTTGTTTGTTTCTTTTCTTGTAAATCTGTTTTAGTTCTTTGTAGATTCTGGATACTAGCCCTTTGTCAGATGAGTAGATTGCAAAATTTTTCCCCATTCTGTTGGTTGCCAGTTCACTCTAATGATTGTTTCTTTTGCTGTACAGAATTTCTGGAGTTTAATTACATCCCATTTGTCTATTTTGGCTTTTGTTGCCAATGCTTTTGGTGTTTTAGTCATGAAGTCCTTGCCTATGCCTGTGTCCTGAATGGCTTTGTCTAGGTTTTCTTCTAGGGTTTTTATAGTGTTAGGTCTTATGTTTAAGTCTTTTAATCCATCTGGAGTTAATTTTAGCATAAAGTGTCAGGAAGGGGACCAGTTTCTGTTTTCTGCACATGGCTAGTCAGTTATCCCAACACCATTTATTAAACAGGGACTCCTTTCCCCATTGCTTGTTTTTGTCAGGTTTGTCAAAGATCAGATGGCTGTACATGTGTGGCATTGCCTCTGAGGCCTCTGGTCTGTTCCGTGGGTCTATATCTCTGTTTTGGTACTAGTATCATGCTGTTTTGATTACTGTAGCCTTGCAATATAGTTTGAAGTCAGGTAGCGTGATGCCTCCAGCTTTGTTCTTTTTGCTCAGGATTGTCTTGGCTATGTGGACTCTCTTTTGGTTCCATGCGAAGTTTACGGTGTTTTTTTTCCAGTTCTGTGAAGAGGGTCATAGGTAGCTTGATGGAGATAGGGTTGAATCTATAAATTACTTTGAGTATTATGGCCATTTTTACAATTTGATTCTTCCTAACCATGAGCATGGAATGTTTTTCCATCTGTTTGTGTCCTCTCTTATTTCCATGAGCAGAGGTTCATAGTTATCCTTGAAGAGGTCCTTTACATCCGTTGTTAGTTGTATTCCTAGGTATTTTATTCTCTTTATAGCAATTGTGAATGGGAGTTTGCTGTTGATTTGGCTCTATTTAAGTCTGTTATTGTGTATAGGAATGCTTGTGATTTCTGCACATTGATTTTGTATCCTGAGACTTTGCTGAAGTTGCTTATTTTTCCCCATTCAGTATGATATTGGCTGTGGGTTTGTCGTAAATAGCTTTTATAATTTTGAGATATGTTCCATGGATACCTAGTTTATTGAGAGTTTTTAGCATAAAGTGCTGATGAATTTTGTTGAAGGCCTTCTCTGCATCTATTGAGATAATCATGTGGTTTTAGTCTTTGGGTCTGTTTATGTGGTGAATTATGTTTATAGACTTGTGTATGTCGAACCAGCCTTGCATCCCCAGGAGGAAGACTACTTGATCATGATGGATAAGCTTTTTGATGTGCTGTTGCAATCTGTTTGCCAGTATTTTATTGAAGATTTTTGCATCATGTTCATCATGGATATTGGCCTGAAGTTTACTTTTTTGTTGAGTCTCTGCTGGGTTTTGGTATCAGGATGATGTTGGTCTCATAAAATGATTTGGGAAGGATTCCCTCTTTTTAGATTGTTTGGAATAGTTTCAGAAGGAGTGGTACCAGCTCCTCCTTGTATGTCTGATAGATTTCAGCTATGAACCCATCTGGACCTGGGCTTTTTTTGGTTGGGAGGCTATAAATTTTGCTGCCTCAACTTCAGCCCTTGTTATTGGTCTATTCAGGGTTTTGACTTTTTTCTGGTTTAGGCTTGGGAGGGTGCAAGTGTCCAGGAATTTCTCCATTTTTTCCAGGTTTTCAACTACTTGGCACTAAATAAATATTTCTTGAATGAATGAGTAAATGAATAAGACAATAGTTCATTTTTAATCACAATCACTAAGTTTTACATATTTTATTACCCATATGTTTCTACTTTCCTCCTTCTATACCTCCTATCACTAGTCTGCGCAGCTGTCATAATTTCTTGCCTGGGGTATGTGTCAATAGTTTTCTAACTGATGAATGTTTTATGTGATAAGTAGATATAACTGTGCTACTTGTCTGTTTATAACCCACAAAAGGTTAAATGTTTCCTAGGAAAAAGTCCTATATTTCTAGCCTAGAATCAAAACTCTCCATGATCCAGCCTGTGCCCATTTTGGAAGCATCATATTTTGCCCCTATCTGACTTAATTTACATTCTGTCTTACTAAACTTATTATTAACCTTTTCCTTCCGTCCATCCTCTCTCCAGAGTGAACAACTGTCTCAATTTGTCCAGGATTGAGGGAGTTTCCAGGTCCTAGAATTTCAGTGCTAATCTGTGAAAGTCTGGAGAAAACCAGGACCACCCTGATGGACTCTAGGTGGTTTCTAGCTTTTGTGCATTTAGGACATAATGACCTTTTCCTGTAATTCTATTTCTTCCCCTCTTTGTCAGTCTAAGTCTTCCTGATCTTTCAAAATTATATTGGGCAGTAGTTCCATAAGTCTCATTCATTAGCCCTGGATGAGGATGGCCAGGCAGTGACTTCCTAAATTACAAATACTATCATATTTATCTTTGAATTCTTAGAAACTCTTTATATGTTTGATTTGTATTATGTAATTAATAAAGATGTGTTATTATTATTATTTGAGGCAGAATCTCACTCTCTCGCCTAGGCTGGAGTGCAGTGATGCAATCACAGTTCACCACAGGCTTGACCTCCCAGACCCAAATGATCATCTCACCTGTATTAATCAATTCTCACACTGCTATGAAGAAATACACAATATGGGGTAATTTATAAAGGGAAGAGGTTTAGTTGACTCACAGTTCCACGTGGCTAGGGGAGCCTCAGCAAACTTACAATCATGGTGGAAGGCAAAGGAGAAGCAAACACCTTCTTCACAGGGCAACAGGATGGAGTAGGTGCAAGCAGGGGAAATGCCAGACATTTGTAAACCATCAGATATCATGAGAATTCACTCACCATCATGAGAACAGCATGGGGGAAACCCCCTCCCACCATGAACCAAGTACCTCCACCTGGTCCTGCCCTTGACATGTGGGGATTATGGGCATTACAATTCAAGGTGAGATTTGGGTAGGGACACAGAGCCAAACTATATCACACCTTAGTCTTCTGAGTAGCTGAGACCACAGGCATGAACCACTAGGCCCAGTAAATGTTTTAATTTTTGTAGAGAAGATCTTGTCTCCCTATGTTTCCCAGGCTTATCTCAAACTCCTGGGCTCCAGCAATCCTCCCACATTGGCCTCTCAAAGTTGTGAAATTACAGGTGTGAGCTACCAATCCAGCCAAATATGCGTTAAATGACCAAATTACCTTCCAAAAGAATAAATTCCATAGTTTGACCTCCCAAATCTTCCAGGAACAATGACTACCCTAACCCTTAATTCATTTAAATTAAGTTCAGTGTAATTAAATTCAATTTAACCAAGATTTATTGAGTGTCTATAATTTTCAAGGCTTAACTCTCTTCTGTAATACTTTCCATTATTTACTCTTAAGCCATTTTTCCAATGAGCCATTTTTTTTCATCTGTATTACAAGACCATCTGTGAAATATACTTACCTGCATCTCTACCTCTTTAAATCTGTCATATCTGCTAAGGTTCAGATTAACTACAACCTCCTTGATGAAGGCTGATTTGATTATTAGTCCATAGTAATGTCTTGATCTTTCTGCTGTAGTAGTTCTGTACTAGAAACTTTCTTAAATTTCTTGATATCTTTTGAGCCATACCTTATTATTTGTAGTCTTTGTCTTTTATTTCTTACTAGGTGAGCACTGATTTCTCCATTTTCCTCATTATCTAATTCAATGCCTTGTGCATGTATTGACCTGAATATTAATTTGTGTTTAAGATGATAAATTAAGAATGTAGCATGGTCTTTAAAATCCAAATGGGCAGTGCAAATGTCTATGTCTACTGAACATGAAATTATTATGTTACAGACCATCTGGTGAGAAGTAGAAAGATTCAAAAGCATTTCACTATTATTCTCCTAGGTATAAATTAAGAAATTTCTACTAGAGGTCACTAAATGTAATGGCAGCAAGCTTTTCCTTATGTATTTCAAAGAATACATAGAAAAAATTTATTTCATAATTTAGTTACTGAAACTCAAATATGCTTCCTTTGAATTTAAAATTGTCTTAGCTTATTAAGTTCCTGTATTATCTTTTATGAACTGTTACCATGGAAACAGCATTTTAGACATTTTGTGTTCCTCTAAATGTCACATCTGCTGTCATGCTATATATAACAGCATCTCAGATGCTGATACAGATTCAAACATCTTTACTGCTTATGAAAATCCAAATTAATATTTTATAATATGAATATGCTATCCTTTATACTGGTGACTAATATTTGGAAATTATTTGAGAAACAGTAAGACATTTTTGATTTAATGTATTTAATGAATTAACTCACAATCTGAAAAACTAAATTATTTTTGTTTGACTAAACTGTTATTTTCAAGTACTCAGCAAGTTGCCACATGGTTCTGTTATTTTGAAGTGTCTTGTGAACTTACACTTGTCTTTTAGATTTACTCATGTAAGTAATTGCCCCTTCAAGTAATGTCAGTTCTGTTAAGGGCCTTCACTCCTCCTTAAATTCCTGTGTTAGCCTTTGTACTTTTCACCTACACAATGAGATGATGGAATCCATCCATTCACCCCCATTCTGCCATATAATTATGTTCTTAATCCCTTTCATAAAGACATTGACTTAGCTGTTTATTTTTCTTTCAGACAAAGAGGATGTCATCATCACCAGGTAAAATGAATAGGAGCCAAAGATTAGATGCAAAGAATCCTGACTGGCAGTGATTGTGTTGAAATATGAGTTTTCACCATTCAGAGGTATCGGCAAGGATGAATACCTGCAGAGCCTTTTCTTTAAAATCAATTATGTGGCCAATAGCACAGATTCATATTTTCAACCTGGGTCAGCAAATCTGTTATTTTTCAAAATCCTTCTTTTTACCTGGTGTCTGCCCTGGAGTGAATCTTCTGGAATGTGAGAACTGCACCTTTCCCTGAAGCTAGTTCCTACTGCAGGGTCCACATGAACATAGTATTTTAGGACAGACTGTGCATTTAAACTAGCTCAAAATTAATCATTCCTTCTCTGAGTGGCTTTCGGAGTGAGTAGAATTAATTACCAAATTCATTTACTTAAGTAACAATCATCATATAAATACTTCCTGGAAAACTCTGTGTTAGAAAAATATATGATATAAGGCAAGTTTTTAGCGCAGTAAGGTATGTAAGATGAAGCCAAATAGCAGAGTAAATCAAAACTTGATAAGCATCACAAAAATATTCAAAAAAATTCTTGGGAATTCAGTGGCTTATTTCTGACTGAGAGATCACGGAATAGCATGAGCATCGAGGTAGGGTAATGGATAGCCTTGAGGCTTGAGAAGATACTGATGTCAATTACAGACTTGACAAGTCAAGAAGAATTTATGGTTAAGAGGATATCCTTTTAGATGTCCTTTTCTTCATGTTAAGTTTGAGTTGCTCATGAAACGTTCAGGGAGATCTGCCAAGCCTGCAGTTGTAAAGTAAAGCTGGCGCTCAATAAAAAGATTAGGAAAATGTATTCCAATGTGATGGCAGGCTACACTGACAAATGGTTGAAACTTTGGATACTACTAGATCATGAAATAAGTTGGTATCAAGATTGATAAGAAGATAGTGTAATTTTTTTTTTTTTTTTTTTTTGAGATTATGTCTTGCTCTGTTACCGAGGCTGGAGTGCAGTAGCACTATCTCGGCTCACTACAACCTTCGCTTCCGGGGTTCAAGGGATTCTCCTGCCTCAGCCTCCTGAGTAGCAGGGATTACAGGTGTGTGCCACTGTGCCTGGCTAATTTTTGTATTTTTAGTAGAGATAGGGTTTCACCATGTTGGTCAGGCTGCTCTCAAATGCCTGACCTTGTGATCCACCCGCTTCGGCCTCCCAGACTGCTAGGATTACAGGCGTGGGCCACTGTGCCCAGCCAGTGTAATGGCTTTGAAGGAAATAGAGAACAAGCAAGTAGCCAAAAAAACAGCAGAAACAAAAACAAAACTGAAAGCCCCACAAACTTTGGAAATGTATAGGAAAGAGAAGGTGAAGAAATTAGAATGAAAACCATGAGAGTACAGTACGTAAAATAGCAACAAAAGGTGTGGAACCTTATAGAAAGAAAAGAGTTTGTCAATCTTACCAACTGAAGGGTAAGGATTAAGATGTGACTAATTATGCATTTGGATGTTTGGTGATGTTTCACATAACAGATTTCCTGGAGTTCAGGTGAGAAAAGATTTTATAGAGCTATAGTTTAAGTAGAAAGCAGTTTAAGGAGAAAGTATACATTGCCATTTGAAAAAGTTTTGATGAAAAGAGAAAAATGTAATAGATTTGTGTGAGTAGCAGAAATTGGAAGACCATGGGCTTTAAGAGAAAACTAAAGATGAAAGTCATATATTTTAAATTTCTGACTTCTCTTCTGGCTTCGTGTATGAATATGGCCTAGTTTATGACTTTCTTGTGATCTGTGTCATTGTAGTATGATTACTCTTTTGTGAGGGTAGAGTTTACATGATCTCATATAATGGTGCATTCTTAGCAGACCACAAGAGATCTTAATTCCAGACCTATGGCTGCAAAGACAGACAAGGTCTCCAAGTGTGCCTAATATTAGAAATTTTAATATGGCCTTAAGCAGCTAAGAGTATGCTAGCACCTCCGACCCCTGTGCTTTCCTGAATATTATTACTTTATAGCTAAGTATTTCTTTGATTAATGCTTAGATAAATTTACTTTTTTGTTAACTATGTTCAGCTTTTGATTATGAGAATTCAAGAAATTTTTAATGAGAAAACAGCAAATATCTCCACCAGAGACATATTTTTGATGTTAAGAAATCTATACAATGCAGCACGCGCATGCACACACACACACACACACACACACACACACACACACACACACAAACATATTCAGGGAATATGGGCAGAAAAAGGAACGGAAACTTCCCATCAGATTTTTTCCCCCATTTTTCTCATAGAACATACAAGGTTTTAATTAAAATCAAGTAAAAAAATTTTTTCCCAGGATTCAGGCACCTTAAAGAATTTTTTTAAAAGCTTAGAAAAATGGCTTTATGAAGTCGACTCATCCTCTCTGCAACCTGAAAGCAGCTCCTTCCCTCTTTGAAGCTTCCATCAGGCTCACAGCCAGGTGTGACACAGACCCCATTCCTCTTGCTGAGATCTGCTCTTTGTGTTTGTGCTTCAGGGCATGCTTCAAAACTGATAGATACACCAAATTCTTGGTTCAGCCTGTCTTTAAAAAACAGACAATTTATAAATGAGCTATCTATCTCAGTCCTGAAAAAAAAAAAAAAAACTTGTTGGATCATTACTGATGGAATGTTCCCATCTTCAGTTTTCTATATATTTTGCCCAGTTCCTGAAACTTGACTCATTAACTGGATTTTATAAAAAAGAAAAATGAATGTGCAATAAGGTAAAATTGTTGCCTTAGTGTATCCAATCTGTTAAAGAAAGTATTGGCGACCTTTAAATGTCTACTTTTGGAGAAAGGACTTTAAAAAGTATGATTCCAAACCCATCCTGTATATATATATTACACAAATTCTAACAATCCTCTGTTGCATGAGACTTGAGAGGAAGAAAGGCCATGATATAAAATGCTCTACACTTCTGCTTTTCAATATGCCAGGAAGAAGGCTCTAGGAAACTGTTTAAAGGTTAAAATGAGCATAAATTGAAAATCACGGAAAATAAAATGAGCTTTGCAAAACATTTAAATAATATTTTGTTTGAAATACTTTCTAAAATGAAAAAAAATACAGGTTTTTTTTTTCATTTTAGAAATAAGGTGGAAATACTTTAGACCATTTATGATAAGAAGCAGGTTAAGTCAAAGGCTAACTACTACCGAGTTTTACTAAATCTCTTGAATTATAGAAAATTAGAATAGGTTTAAAACTCTGGTTGCCTTGCCTAACACAACTGCCCTGAGAACTAGAGATTTGTTTGCTTCAACAAATTGATGTGTTCTTAATTTATTTTCAAATATATTTTTCTAATATTATCTATTATTATGGAAACCTTAGTTTTATTTTTACATAGAAACAAGATCTCAAACGGAGCAGGGTTAATTTCATGAAGCTTCAAGATTGTTTTTCGAATGGCTTTTACAGTGCTATCCAGAGTGGTTTTTCTATGAATGTTTAGACAATGTTATTGCTGCAGAGGCAGAACTCTTGCTTTTGAGCGATGGTTCTGCAGGATTCTGTTGTGAGATATTTTCCAATCACATATACGTGTATTATGAGGCAGAATCTTATCACTACAGAAAAAGTTATTCAAAACCAAATATTATTGAGGAAAATTAAAACCCTTTTTCAAAGATACCAAAGTGTAATGAAGGGTCATCTATAAACTCCAACCACTACCTAATCTCACTTATCTCTATAAGAGGCTCATTATTATAATTATCTAAAATGTTTAACTGCTTGACATTTTTAAAACTTTTGAAATGAAGGATGGTATTTTGACTCTAGTCGCTGGAAATTTTGTCATGGATGTTAATTTAGGGACTGCTTCTAAGATTAGTTATGACCTTTTAAAATTCTAAAGAAGCATCTGACCCTAAGCAGCACAGGTTTTCTTGGCAACAAATCTAAAGTAAGATCTATAAAAGAAAAAAGGTAAAAGCAGAAATAAGTGTCTGACTTTCATGTATTTTTAATTTTTAATATCTCTCTTGCTAATATTGAAAAGCGATGAGAGCCAAAAAATTCCAGTAACAGTTTAAAGAAAGATGTTTTTCTCACTTTGAAATTTTCTTTTGTTAGGCACATTTTCTTCCTTTTAGCTGTTTCTATTTTGGAGCATCTTTCCATTCATTTTTTCATGAGATTTATTCTTTGATTCTTAACTATCTTAATAAATATTCACATGAAACTTATATTGAGAAAGTTGACAGTGCTTTCTTAACTAAATATATCACGGCTTTGTTACCCAAAATTTCTGAAACTAAATTCCAGCTTTGGATATCATAGTTTGAGTGAGTAAAGTAAAAGATCGTAATTTCAACAGAGATGTACTGATTAACTATGGTGTTCAACATTTTTTATTCAAATGCTGCAAGTACAAATCAAAAACCAGTCATACAAGAAGCTTATAAGGTATGTAGTTGGGGCACTGTATTAGAGAAACAAGTCAGAAAAAGTTAACTGCCATCGTATAAGAGTTTTAAAATGATTGAAAGGATTAGAAAAGACAAATCTGAAGGAAGTGAAATTTGAACTGGTGGTCTTTAGAAATAAGTAGAATTTTGACATGATGTCTGGGAAGGATAAAGGGGTAGCAGAGATTCCTGGGAGTGGGCGAAGCATGAGTAATATCTCAGAAGCAGAAAATAATGGGGCACATTGGTAGTTAAGCCTAACTGGATTATTGGATATTCATTGGGGAGCACTGGGATATAAAGCTGGAAAGGGAGATAAAGTCCATCTGGTAGAGGACTTGAATATTCAATTATATGTGCTCAAAGATGTAATTGAGTGTCATTAATGAGAGACCTAGTAACTTCAAAGGAAAAAAACCTGGGCACTGGTGCTTTCAGTGGATTAGAGCAGAAAGGCCTGCAGGCAAAAGGGCAATTGATGAGGATTTGCAATACACATTGTAGTTTAAGTGGGATTGAAAAGCATCGCGGACATACACTCTCAGACTTTTCAATTATGTGAACACGGTCGACAATGGACAAGTCAAAAATGACAGTGTTTTGACTGGGTGAATGAGCAAATAGAGACATCTTGGAAAGAAGTAGATTAGAAGGAGGAGTCCCTTCTGAGGGACAAAGTACAGTTTTCTTGGGTCATGTTCAGTTTGTGATTGCAGTGAAGGCATCCAGGAGACCAGGAGTAGCACTGCTTATATTGTGGATCTAGAACTTGGGAAAGAGGACATTTGGATCAGAAGCATGGATGAGGGGGTCATTTCTGTAGATAAGATTGGTAAAGGCTATGAAAATAGATGAGAACCTAAGAGTTAGGGCAAGGAGGAAAAGACATGCATATGAAGAGAGTAAACCCTGAAAAACATGTTTAAATGGACATGGGGTGAGAAAAAGTGGAGTTACACAGCAATAAAAGAAGGAATGGCAGGACAAGCACAGTGGCTCACACCTATAATCCAGCACTTTGGGAGGCCAGTGCAGAAGGATAACTTGAGGCCAGGAGTTTAAGACCAGCCTGGGCAACATAGTGAGACCCCATCTCTACAAAAATGAAAAGAAATTAGCCAGGTGTGTTGGCATGCACCTGCAGTCTCAGCTACTCAGGAGGCTGAGGTGGGAGGATTGCTTCAGCCTAGGAGTTCAAGCCTACAGTGAACTATGATCATGTACTTCATTCTAGCCTGGGTGACAGATTGAGACCTTGCCCCTAATTAAAATACAATACAATACAGTACAATACAATACAATACAATACAAAAAGGAAATGCTAAAATCATTAGAAAATAAATCAAATGACTGTCATAGAGGCCAAGGAAAGATAAACTATGGAGAGTACAAGGATGAAAGAACTGGGAAAATCTTTATGGCTTGGAGATTTGGAAGCTGCAGGTACATTAGCTTTACTAGATAAACAGATGAGAAGGCAGAGCATAGGAAAGTAATGGAAAGATGGAGTAGCGTTGTGCTGGGAATACTGGAGGTCAATACCGTTCAAGTAATTTGACAAGGGAGAAAAAAGGCTGAGTGAGAAGTTGAAGGAACAGCAGAGCTGAAGGATTGCATGAATCTACTTATTGGATGAAGATATCTGAGCACGTAGGAAGACAGTGCATAGGAAAGTCACAGAGTTAGAAGATACAAGAAAAAGTATAGTTTAATAACAAAGTTCTTAAACAGTGAGAGACACAGAGTACAGGTTGATGAACTATATATTAGATCCATTTCTTTTTCAGAGAGTAAGTGAATAGAAAGAGGTGTAGGGGTGTGTGTGTGTGTGTGTGTTTGTGTGTGTGTGTATTTGTAAATTAAATGACTATTCTTTTTCTTTGTTAGTTGATGACCTTATGTAAGAGACCTCAAGCTCAGTAAACTAGGGCATAAGGTCCTGCTGATTTTATTGTGGTCTGGATAAGGCTGATGATTTATGGATAAGGTTTTTAAAGGTGATATAAGAAGCATCAGCCCAGGACCACACTGAAGATATGTTGTTTATTGACTTATTGACTTTTATAATTATTATTTTTTTCACGTCATTAGGATTAAAAGCTTTTGATTATGCTACAACATATAAATAATAAGTTAATTTTTTAGTGAATTCCGTTAGTGAAAACAGAGAGATATATATTTACTGATACAACTACTGATTCTTTTTTTTTCCTTTTGGTAATTTTGGTCAGACTTTAAAAATATTTTTCACGTGAGTTTGCTTTGTGCATATATTCTTCATGTAATTACTTAATTATTAGAATAGATGAAGTCACATATTACCAACATTAAAACAATTAGCCTTATAATACATTATGGTTATCCATTTAAACAAATGGTTCATGTATATGTATATCCATGTGTGACATATCCTTAGAATATATCATAACTGTTAGTTCATCTAATAATTATGAGATAATTATATCATAATTATTATATAATAATTATATCATAATTATATCATAATTATTAGTTCATCTAATAGTTCACCTATCTAAATTAATTCCACTTCCCAAATCAGTTCATTGCTATAATCAAAAGAGTCATGATAACATAAATATTGATAATTACCATGATAATTTATCAGGTATCTGTAAAGAATACTAATAGATATGTTATAGTCAAGAGACTTTATTAAAAAGATTTTAAAATTTGGACATTTGAAATTATTATACACACATATAATATGTTAAAAGGTAATGAGAATATATATAAGATTTAAAAATAATTTCTTCTTGACCTTTGAGTTACAAATGCTTTGATACTCATATACTTTCCAAAGCCAACATTTACACTTTAAATACTGATTGAACCATAATTTCCAGAGTCAGCATAAACAAAATGTTTACAAATATCCAGTTCTCTTCTACTTCTTAACTCACAGTAATCTATATTTTCTAGTTTTCCCTGTATCTAAGTGAATCAATGTGGTTAAGTTTTGGTCCCCATAACATGAAGAAAAGTGACATACTCCTGCGTTTCCATGCCCAGACATGAACCAACCTGTATAATTTTCCATGCTTTTTCTCTAGTTTGTTGTATTCTTAAGCAAAGAACATCTGTGCAATTTTCCATGCTTTTTCTCTAGTTGATCGGGTTCTTAAGCAAATAACCCTTAAGAAGTTGGAGATAGAAGGATATCAAATCACTGATACACTGTTTGGAGTGCGCCACCGACAAGAGACACTGGATGAAGCTCATCCACTTTGGATTTTATACTAATGAGAAATAAACATTTGCCATACTAATCCATTGTAATTTCAGGGTTCTTTATTACAACAGCTAGCATTGCTTACCCTGATTTAGACAGAATATCTCAGTAAATGTATGCAGCTTATTACACAAAAAGAGTTTTTTTATTTTAGTTTTTTTAAATTGAAGACTTTTAAAGAATGTTTACTCCTAAAATAAGCCTGGAGATTATGGGAAAAAAAAAAGTTAAACATACAGACTTCCTCGAATCTAATAACATAAATTTTCAAGAAGATGACCATGGAACACTTTGACATAGAGGCATCTTTATTAATATCCATCAGAGTAATATCCTCCAAAAACCAGTTTTCACTAAGAAAATGGTGAAAAATTAATTTTACTAGGGAAGTTTATGAAAAGGCTAACTGCTTTTAATGGAGTATAATATTTATTTATACTACATATACTTTTCTGACATCTCGGAAATAAAAATTGTATTGAGAATATTTTATTATGTTTTTAAATGACATACAATACTAAAATATGAAAAAATTATTTTAAGTAAGTTGTATACAGTGCAGCCACATGATAAAATTCAAAACAAACCAATAATACTAACACCTAAAGAAGTATGTTATAATCCAGAAGTGAAACGAGCAGTCAAAGCTGACAATATTCATGCAAAGAACATTCATATCTTCATGTATTCCTCTCATTATCCAAGATGTTTTCAGTATTGCTTTAAACAATTTTGAACAATTATTTTTCAGTGATTAAAGAGAAGATTGATAAAAAATAATGTAACCATATTTTCTATTTTTAATTTTGTGATTATTTTTCTGAACTTTCCTTTGGACATGAAGATAATACCATTTCTATACTCAGCACGATGTCGCTGAATGTGCCCACCGCCACATTCTGACACCTGCGTAAGAGAATAATAAAGAATCATTCAGCTAACTAAAAGAGACAATTCCCTCCATTCCGGTTATAGGCGATACACAGTTTTAATGAAAACAGCTAAGTATGCAAATTCATTTGATATCTTCTTATCGTCGACTGAGTTTTATCTAGAGAAGAAAAATGTTTTACTTTGTAAACTTCCCCTAATGGGATATTTCCTCAGTTGCAGATTCAGGAGAAAATACTATTTTAACTTAAAAATAACACACTTGCTTCTTCCTTTTAAGGAATATTTCTTCTCTATATTTCATAGGCTTTTCCAAGGATTTTCTTTTTCTGTGAAGTTTTTTCAACTCTCATGTCTTTGAATTCACAAGTTAAAACTATTTTATAATTTAAATGGGTACATCCTGAAAGTAAATACTTACTTAACTTCCTAGTACTTTTCCGTGAGATAAGGAGAGAAAGAAAAGCTAGGGCTGAGCAAGAGAAAAATTGTAAGAATACTAACCTCAGGTAGCTAACTTGTACAGATATCACATAATAAGTTCAACATTAATTTTAACATTTCTTGTAATTTGAAGATTTATGCATGTTAAATTAATAGTTAATTCAACATGATTAATTTAACTTGCATGAATCGTCAAATGTCAAATGACAAGAAGAAATGTTTAAGGTATAGCAGCAGACATTGCAAAGAATACTGATGCAAAATCTGCCTGCAGAACAAGGTCAATTCAAAGTCTCATTGTAATCAATGTTGCTATTTGCAGCTTAGCTTCATTGCAACTTGGTGGTGAGATAGCAGTTTCTCATAATTTACACATTACACATCAAAAATTTACACCTTTTCTGCATAGCTTGCTTTTTAAAAAGTCATATTGCATTTTAAATACTAAAACCAAAGACAGAAACCAAGGCCATGCTGTTCTTTTTAATTAATTACAGTTACTGTTAACCATTATAAATACCAATATTAATGTCCAATGCCTTATTTATTATGCTCCATCATAAACATTTTATTTTAAACCTGATTAGACATTGTGCTAAAAAGATAACAAGTGCAAGACAGGTAATAGAGGTGAGATTCTAATTCTAATTCACAAAGGAATTTATTAGCATTCGTCTAGAAATTAAAACTTAGTTTAAAAAATGATGGACTTGCATGATTAAGAGAGTTGACAACTTCAGTTTCATCCCCAATAAACTTAAAGATTTTTAGAGTTGAAAAGAAACTATGTGCACCCAATCTCCTAGTTAGTAATTCAATCACTGTAATGCTTCCCCAAGAGACTTCTGTGAAAAATACCCAAAGGCTTCCTCCTGATGTGGTTAGCGTTTGTTTCCCCACCCAAATCTCATCTTGAATTGTAATCTCCAAGTGTTTAGGGAGAGACCTGGTGGAAAGTGATTGGATTATGGGGATGGTTCCCCCCATGCTGTTACCATATTAGTGAGTGAACTCTCATGAAATATTGTGGTTTTGTAAATGGCAGTTTTTTCTGCACTGACACAAACTTGTTCTCTCTCGCCTTCTGCCATAATTGCAAGTTTCCAGAGGCCTTGCCAGCCATGTGGAACCATGAGTCAATTAAACCTCTTTTCTTTATAAATTTCCCAGTGTTGGGTATGTCTTTACAGCAGTGTGTGAACAGATAAATACACCTCCGTAGGGAAAATACCTCTATCTATTTCACGGGGGGACAGCTATATTTGTTTAAAAATTTCTTTCTTTTTTTGAACCTAAACTTTGCCCTACTTTTTCAACACCTAATGATTCCAAGTTTGACTTCAGGAAAAACTGAGGAGGAATCTAATCCATCTTTCATACAGCAATTGTTAGTATGTCTGAAGACAGCTGTATGGTACATTGAAGTGCTCCATTAGCCAGATTAAACTGTCCCTTTCTTTAAGACTGTTTATCTTATAACATGCCTTATTATCTCAACCATTCTCCTGCCTATACTCTCCTGTTTGCAAAGCACTTTTCAAATGGATGATCGAGAATTTGATGCAGCAATCAAAGTATGGTTTGACCCAGGTGATGTTTTATTTGGTGCTTCTCCGGTGCTACAGATGTAGCACTGTCTTCCTTGGAAGATACATTAAATAGAGGAACACTGAGCTTCCAATTATGTTAAACCTGTACTATTAAGCCATCCATCATTTTTTCCTAATACTTATGAATTTGAATTATTGGCTTGAAATGCAAAAATGTTGAATCTGTTAAATTTCATTTTCATTGATTTAGCAAACTATACCAGACCACTGATTCTTTTGGTCCGTCTCTGACAACTAATAGGAAGGTTAGAAAACTATAGCCTGTGAGCCAAATCCAGTTCACTGCTTGTTCCATAAATAAAGTTTCATGGTAACACTATTGTGCTCATTTGTTTATAAACTGCCTATGGTTGCATTTCTGCTGTAACAGCAAAGTACTTATGACAAAGACTGTACAACCCAGAAAACTTAAGATATGTACTCTCGTCATTTATAGAAAAAATTGTTTACAAGTGAACTGATATATCAACTGTCTCTTCCTGTTTCCTGCAGATTTAGTGATAGTTCATCTATCCTGTCATGAAGACTGTGGATTACAAGGTTTGTCCACAGACTGAACATGCATAAATAATAATGATTTCATCAATTTGCATTAATTCATTTCAGCTTATGTAATGGCAAATAATTAAACTATCATCTAGCCCACATTTTCTGCTGTCATGAAGATATACTTTGCTGAAACTCAGATATGCTTTCTGCTACTCCTAGGCACAACAGCTGGGTAATCTAAAACTAGAAATGGCTTAACTGAAATGACTTCTTAGTGAAACTATGTTTGCTCTTAGAACTCATCAGTTTCCTAAGTGCTTGGCTTAGGAATATTTTTCAGAAATATATATTTTTCAGAAATAGTACTTGTAGAACATGAATAAAGAGTTCCAAAGTCAAATAAGTTGATGAAATGCTACACTCTGTGTTCGATATACTTTGTAGTTCTAATACACATTAGCGTACTCAAAGGTCTGAGAAATAATATAGTAAATATACTGGTTTAAATGATTTCAATACATTCTTTCTCCCGTATTATTAGCCACAGAACCTTCCTTTCTTCTTATGATTCAAAAACTTTGGTGGAAGAAACTTTAGAAAAATTTGTAAATTCCTATGAGAAAGAAGATTAACACAGCTTCAGATGCTGAAAAACTATCTCTTGTGGGCTTTTAGACATTTGTGGAAAATAAGCAGGAATAGTTTGAATTATGAGACTATCTTAGAATTTATAGCTCCATTTTAGGAATGAATGTTGGTTTTTCTCGGTTTTACCTGAATTTTCTAGGCTGGATTTATATTTTTAGTGTTGATACAAGAGTGAGTAATATCCTCTGATTTTTTAAGAGCAGTTAATTATAATAGAACTAACAGGCTTAAACCAAAGAAATAAAGCATAGTAACAATATGGAACTTTCCCTGAGGGCCAGAGCTATTTCTCACTTATTTGTGTTAGTGCCATTCGTTTTGCCAGGAGTGTTCGCATTACATCTCGGGATGAATTAACAAATAAGTAAAGGCATGCATTTTTAACTATCATGGTCCTATTCATTTTCCATTCAATAGATGTGTTTCTACTTTGCTGATATGGTAGAAAAATTTCACTATTTTTAATTGGTTTTTCTGTCAAAGGACATAAATAAAAATTAGGAATCAGCAAATTTAAGAAAATTAAGAATGAGTCTTACCCATTCTGTAAGAAAAAAAAAAAAAGTACCACTTGATACAAACAAAGCAGTCGTATTCAGTGTGTCTACACACCTTTGGGGGCAGGGTTTGCGGATCAGTAACCAACAGGCTGTATGACATTTTTAGGCTGAAATTTAAAATATACATAAATGTGGAGCGCAAAATTAGAAACAAATACGCAAGTGTCTTAGGTAAGGATCTACAGATTTCCATAAAATCTGCTTTGGTGAATATAATTTTAGTACTTTATTTTTAGTTAAACATTTGAGTACACTATTTTAAAAAGTATTTTAAAACATACTGTTTTAAAATATTTATCAATTGTCCTTATACCTTTTAGAAAACCTCTCTAATAGGGAAATTCATCAAAACTTTCTCCTAAGAAATATGATTTTTAAGATCTTTATAAAATGAAGTAACTTTTCAAACCACTTATGGACATTTTAAGTGCCATATTCAAATTTTAACGGGGATTTATTTGTTTATTTACTTGAATTTGAATTGTTTAGCAAATATATGTGGTTGAAGAATTTTGTTTTTGTTTTTATTTTAGAAACTATGCTAGAGACTGCTATAAGAAGGCTGTCCCTTTTGACCGGCTGTGACATCTAACAATCCATTCCTACTTAAGGTGAATTTGACTAACTGTTTGATTAAATCAAAATGCTTGCTATAACATAGTTCTTTTATGACAACCCTTTCCTTAAAATAAAAGCCTTTGTGGGCCTCTAGATATCACCATTTTTCTAAGCATTATTTGGTAACTCTTATTTTACTTTTTATCCCTAGATATCATATTTCCCCCCTCAGTATTGGGCTTTGCCATTTTACTATGGAGAGGTTTTTTATTTCCATCTTAAATTTTATTTTAAACTCCTTTTGTCAAATAGACAAATTTTCAACAAATTGGTTAAAACATGTAATATTTTTAGCAATTTAAATGTTGGTTTCTGCTCTAGATTATAATCTCTTTCAGCTCAGGCCCCATACTTTGTCTTTATTTGTATCAGCATTTTTTCCTGGTACCTTGCAAATGGTAGTTTTTCAAAAATATTTTTTAATGATTAAGAAATGACACATATATATAAAACCTCTTGAGATGGAATCTAGCATAGGATAGGCACTCTATAAATATTGACAGCAGAAAAGATGCAACCTCGGGCTTTCGACATATCACTGATTTCTTCCTAGGGAGTTCTCAGTCCTCATTGATCATGGGTGTGTTTGCACATGCATGAAACTGTGCTTGGGAGCATGAGCTCTGGAGAGTCTGCATGAGTTTACTACTCATCTCTTACTATATGCTGTGTGAGATTTGGCAAGTCATCAAACCTATCTGACTTGAATATTCTAATCTATAAAATAACTCTCATAGGATTTCTGTCAGGATTAAATGTTTACAAAGCTCACTGCATGCAATAATAATTTTTCAAAAATTATTATTGTCGTGTATCATCCAAACTCATATTTAAATCACATTTACAGTCCATGAAAATATAACATTCAAATGTCATTAATGGTCACATTTTGTAGTAGTATTCTGACTCCTTAAGATCCTAGTTGCCTGTGAAAAACAGCCTTGTGTTACAGATTCTGCCTCTGAAAGTCCCTTGACCAAGCATTGGAAAGAGTTTCTTTTATTCTTCATCTTTACTTTTTTGAATCATCAGACTTTTGACATTGTTCTTTCTGATCTACTCTTCAGATCTAATAACAGAAATCCTTATTTCTAAATCACAGGATACTTATCAATATTTTACTATACTGTTTTACAAATATTGCTAAAGTCACTTTATCATAGCTTCCTTTGTACCATCCTTCCCCTGATAAAGGCTGTCCTAAGTTAATGTACATCCTTCCATTCTGATTTTTGTTTGTGCCTGTGTGTGGATTCCATAAGAAATAAACAGCATTGTTTTGACTTTGAATTGTTAAGTTACATAAATGAATTATACTGTCTATACCCTCCTTTTGATTGCCGTTTTCCTCCCTCCTGTTATGTCTTAGAGATTTTTCCATGGGTTCCATAGATATTACCATGATGTTGATACCTACGTGAATAGTATAGCTATGCCCATTGATGTCAATCCCTATATCACTGTCATGCCAGTATCACAGCCCATATTTCACCATTTAGCATGTCATGTTTCATCTTATTAATAAATCCCACTCTTTATAAAACCTCTTCTTATTGATAGACTATTGGGTTTTTTACAGTTTTATAATTTTGCTAAGAATACTGTAATAACATAACTGCCCCTGGTGCACAAGTAAGATAGTTTCTTTAGGGCTAGAGTCTTAAATGCATATCTAGGTAGAATATATAGAGTATGTAATATCCATTGTTAATTTTACCGGAGTATCGTCTTATTCTTTTTTTTTTTTTTTTGAGATGGAGTTTTGCTCTTGTTGCCCAGGCTGGAGTGCAATGGCGCAATCTCAGCTTATTGCAACCTCCGCCTCCCAGGTTCAAGCGATTCTCTTGCCTCAGCCTCCCCAGTAGCTGGGATTACAGGTAAGCACAAACACTCCCAGCTATTTTTTGTGTTTTTAGTAAAGACTGAGTTTCTCCATGTTGGTCAGGCTGGTAGATTGTCTTATTATTTATTGCCTAGATCGCTGTGGTCTAGGTTACTTTGTTAGATTTCAACGTGCCTGAAGCCAGGGCTAAGTTCTCAAACATTTTTGTGTCTTCTATAGCACAATAGCTGATACAGAACCAGCTCCATTCAGTCAGTTTTCTTTGTGTTTTCTTTGCTGTTAATTGATAGAATCAGAGGACACATGTGTTGCATGGGAAAAATTAATATCTGTAGTTTCCTATCTGTAGTTTTTCTAAATGAAACTGATCATTTATTACATATAAATATAAGCTAAAAATACTTCCAAGCTATATTGGTATCACCTGTGATTTTTTTCACCAACAGAAGTCACAGATACTTTTATATCACATTATTTCTGTTGCAGGTGCCTAAAATATTTCTTATACAAACTACTAATTCAAAATTATGGTAATTACTAGAGATGCCACTATATTTTATTATCTGATGTCTTAATAAAAAAGTACACATAATTAGAACATCACTATTTAAAAATATATTTTGACAACTGCATTTCAGTATACTTGAATTCTTTTGTAATCACCTACATTTTTATGCATTATCCTGATAAGAAGATCATAGGATTCGCCAGAGGTTTATGAAACAAGAAAGGTTAAGAACTTCATTAAATGTTAGTTCTTAATCCTTCCCTTTGCTTTTTTTCTTTCCCTGGCAGGCCTTACGTGAACCTCATAATGTACTTAGGAATGTCAAGTCTGCAGGGACAATTTGCTAATTGAAAATGAAGCAATGCCACTTTGTTGTTAGCCTGATGATTAATGATCTGTTTTTGCTTAAGCTGGGTTCTCCTTAGGGATCACACTTCTGCGAGTAGCATAGTCACATAATTCAAAGAGCCACATTACAGCTCTCAAATATAAGCAGAAATTGAAGGAAAACATGAAGTACTTAGAAAGATGCATTGTTCAGTTTCCTTAGTAACAGCCCATTTAAAAACACTGTCTCTCATTTTAATCTGCTTCCCCACTTTGTCTTTGACTCCTCTTTAGTCTGATTATTTCAGGTGGATAGTAGCACATTCCTGAATTATTCAATAAATGAAGCTATATGTGTGCTTTTAGTTGCAGTGCTTCTTTTTAAAGTATATATTTCTCTATCGTTTGCCACAGGAGATGTTTGGCCTTTTCATACCCAGTCATTTTACTTTCTACTCTTGATGCTAAGACAAACAAGGTACTGTGTCAGATAATTTTACCAGGAAATGACATCTAGGAAACCGGCTCATCCTTTTAGTACTATCCTACTTAGAACTTTGATGAAGATTAAATTATGGTTACTCAGTAAGACTTAGTCTGCAACGAGGACCATGTGCTTAGTGAACTTAGAAGCTTACACAAAGTCAGTCTTAGTACACCTCTCATTCTTGGCTCCACATCGCCGTGTGACCTCTCATTCATCTTCTTTGATGTAACTCTTTCTCCAGTCTCTCTTTCATTGTGCCTTCCATTGATGACATCTCCCCATTTCTATTTGTCTGGTTCTTAGAGAAACAGAACCAGTAGTAGAAGCTCCATGATCTGTCGGTATGTTAAGAGACTTAGGAGAGCTGATCGTGGCATTCTAGTTTGAATCTGAACCCAAAGGCAAGACTGATGTCCCAGGTCAAAGACAATGAAGCAAGTAGAGAGAGCGAATTACTCCTTACTGACCCTGCTGTTTTTTTCTATTAAGATCTTCAACAAATTGGATAAGGACTACCCACATTAGAAAGACAATCTTCTTTACTTAGTCTACCAATTCAAATGTTAATCTCATCCAGAAACAACCACACGGGAACATCCAAGACAAATTTTAACCAAATATCTGGGCACTCTGTGGCCCTAAAAACTTGACACATAAAATTAACCATCACACCATTGGTCATTGTTGTAAGCCAGGTTTACTGTTAGCACGTATTCCTACGTTCTTATGTCTCTAGTTTCTTGAGAGAATACCCAACATCCCCTCTCCTCACTCATTGCTTTTCTATATGTAAACCTGGATCTCTTTGAATTTAAAGACCTTTCCCTTGAAACTCACTTAAGTCAAAGCTGTTGAATCTTTCATACAACACAGGGGAAATACAGGTATCAATCCAACTCTCAACTGAAAATTGCAGATAATTACTTTTCTACCCTTCCTTCTTTGAGGTTCTTGTCACGATATATAACACTTTCATCTCATCACTTACCAACTTTCCTCTTCCCTATTCATTTAGAATTTTGGCTTCTAGTATTTTGTCATAATGCCTCACATGTATATAGCTTATGTTGTTTCCACATTTACTGTGCTCTTTTCAGCCTAAAATTTTGCTCATAGTCAATCTTAACTTAGAAGCAACTATCTTGAAGTAAATTGTGTTATTAGTTTAACTGAATCATTTATGAAGTGTTAAACTCTAGCAAATCAGTATTTCATTATTCTTCTGCCAGCCTGTATCTCCCTCCTTTATTCCTTTCATATCTGACCTTTGTCTTCTATTACCATGCATCCTTGTTTTTCTGCACTAAATATTAGAAGGCATCCCTTCATGACTCCCTGATTCAGTTGATAATTGATCATTAATCAATATCTTTCTTGCCAACATTTTCAATGCTTTCACCTTCTAGCTTTCTAGAATACGATCTCTAAAAACTCATAAACTTAAATCATTCTAATTACTTGCAAACTTTGCCATTATATATATGGCCATATATATATATGCATATATATATACACATGTAGGGTGTATATATACATAATGGTTATATATTTGTATATATGTCTATATATATATAGATGTTATGTGATGCTTAAGAAAAATTATATTTCTAATGTGGACTGGTGTCTCTAAATACATACAACTTTAATGAACTGAAGAATAAAATTCGACCTTTTAGTAAGGATAAAAAGAATCCATGGCACGGCCCTCGGTTAGCTTTTTTCCTAAGCATGTTTTCTAGTAAATCCTTCTTTATATTCCTGTCAGAAACTGTGTAGGGTCTGAGATTTTACCCTATTTGCAAGCTAAGTTAGCCTGCCACAGTTTCATGGCTATTGTCGGAAAACATAAGAGCCCCAGGCTAGAGTATACAGTAAAGGATTCAACCTTGTACAAACAGAGGTCTGGCTTGTCCCTCAGCTCCTGGTAGGTAATCTCTAAGCATCTGGAATGTGCTGCCAGATTAAAGTATCTTCATTTACCTGGGGCATTGGAACATGCCAGACAGTGTAACAACCTACTTTATAATGGGGATTTTGGGTCATGTTGTATTATCTAGATTTCCAGAGGGCCTGGAGACTGAGGTCAACTACATGGGCAGTAAACCATATCAACATGGTGCAACCTCAATAAAGACTTTGCACTAAGGCTCAGGTTGGCAATATGTGCATATCATTACCCATCATTACTGGAGGGGTGAATCCTGCCTGTGACTCTGCTGGTGAGAAACATCTGGAAGTCCCATGTTTGGAGTGCCCTTGGACTCTGTCCATGCCTGTCTTCTCTTGGCTGATTCTAATCTCTATTTTTATTTTTGCTGTAATAGACCACAATATATATAGCTGCTTTCAGTGAGTTCTGTGAGTCCTTTCAGAAAATGTTCAAAACCGAGGGTTGTCTGAGTGACCCCAAAACTTTACATTGGTGTCAGAAGTGAGAATGGTCATGTGGACTCTTCCCTGACTTTATATAAGAGATAAAGGACTTTGTTAGAAATCAAGGCCCAGTGGGTAGTGTGAGTTTCAAGTATGTATCTGTTCCTTTTGTCCCCCAAGTCCCATGGGGACATTATGGAGGGTTCCCAGGTTGATGCTGCTCACAGAGTGGGCTTGTAGCATAGCTGAGGAACTCTGAAGCCAGGGAACATGGATCTTTTATGCTGGATAATACGCATGCCTTCCCAGAAGACACTATCTTTATTTTTCAATGCTATACACAAACTAGCCATTTGCTCTGGAAAGAATCACAATCTCTATCTCCTAATGTTATTTGCTATAAAAGGATCCTTGAAAAAGTAGTTTTGAAAAAATGTGCAATTAGTGCTCCTTTGCATGATTTGCAGAAACATGAGAAGCCCACGGAGAATTGTCTTCAATCACCAAACTACCTACACTTGTTTCAAAGTACCTTCCAGATCATGTACCTGTGTTGTGCTTACATTCCTATTTCATCCCCAAGATACACTGATCATTGTAGGAATATTATTCACATTTTAAGACTCTGTTCAAGGGTATCATCCCCAAAGAATCCTTCTTAAGATCCCCTTTACACCTTCCCCTTCTATCACTAATCATCCTGCTCCTCTTGGTTCTCTGAAGTACCCTCTTCAAACTTCTGGCACCAGAATAACATCACTCCATTTCTCTTTCTTGTTTAAATAATTTTTATCTTTACTGAAACATACAGGAACTACTTCTGATTTGTCCTTTTAAACTCTCAATAGCATTGTGCTTGCCACATAGGAACTACTGGGAAATCACTTAAATAAAAAATGATTTCACATTCTGAGGATAAGAAATCCATTTGATTCAAAAGGTTTTTTTTAAAGCTTCGGACCATGCACAAGTGAAGTTGCCGTTGATTTTTCCAACTACATTCATTCTATTGATTAGAGTAATAGAATCAGTAACTCAAGGGTCCCCTTTGTATTTATTAGAGTCCTATTTATAAGATCCAAATAACACAATTTTAAAATTTGTTCTCATGATCGCTTATTTTTTGAAATCTGGTCATTTCTCACCATCTCCACTTCTACCATCTAAGTTTAAGCCATTATTACCTTTCACCTGCTTTACTTAACAGTTTCCAGCTTGTTTTACTTCTAACTTTCCCTCTAGAGTCTCATTACAGCAACCAAGGTGATTATTTAAAAATGTAAATCAACTAATATTTATCTCCTACTCTAAACCCTGCAATTATTTCCTCTTTCTCCCATAGTAAAAGCCACATTCTGTACAATGACAACTTAGGGCTTTCGCACTGGCTGTTTGCCCTGCCTGAAATGCTCTTCCGCAAGTTAATCCACATGAACTACCACTAACTTTCTTCGACTCATTGATCAAATGTCACCTGATTAATGAGTATCTGCTGGATTAAAAAGAAAAAAAAAACTATCCTAAACACACAGTTAGAAATTATAAACTGTGCCCCTACCACAAGCATTCTTGATCTCTTTTAATTTTCTCAACTTTTTTTCAATAACTTACAACTTTCTAACTTACTCTGTAATTTATCTTTGTTTATTGCTTATTGCAAGTCTCCATGCTAGCAGAGACCCTTGTCTGCTTTTTCTATTAATGATTACAGTGCATTTAGAACAGTTGTTTAGCACATAACAGGAAGCCTAAGTATTTTTCTGTGAATGAATCAATAAATGACATGGACAAGTTTAGGTGATTGTTACTGCTCTGCTACTTTATGTTCCTTCCAATTGGAAGAAGGGGCTATGTGTAATGAAGTGAGAAAATGACGGATAAAAACACACTGGGAAGACTAAGTTTTAAGGCACATTCTGAACAATGTGGAACTATAGACATTCAGCATCCTGACCACTTAATTCCCTTTAAAGACCACTTGATGGAAGTGTATGTTAACATAGCATTAACTTTGTGATCATGTGTGAACTGGTCTATAATGTACATAGATACCTGTTTCTGGAATAGAATAATTGGCGCAAAGAAGGAAATGGATCTTAAGCCACTAAGTATGCTGTTATTTTAATGTTCTAATGTTACCAGTGTTACTATCGCTTAGTAATATAAACGTACATAATTTTATGTTTTTTTTTTTGTAAGCAGGTTATCTATTTCCCACATTATTCAAATATGTCAGATTTTTTTTCCCCTTGGAAACGATATACTCTGATTTTTATCTTTGCTCTGATAACTATAGGAGAAATCAGAACAGAAAACTGTCCCAAGGGAGCAGTAGCAACACATAAAACAGGGTGTGGTTTCTCCAGTAGAGATAATCATGCCTCTGGGTATTCCCAAAGCAGAAAGCATGATTCTCAGATCTTGATTTTTGGGGTATGTCATTTTCTGTTGAGGATACATTGGAAAGATGTAGGTATGTGGTAGTGAGAATGTAAAATCTTGTTGCATCTTTAGAAATTTAATTTTAGGAGGTAACTAATTATTAATGTCAGTGTGCTAGAGTATACATAATGTTTTAATATGTTTTATAAGAATGAGATTAATGATATTGCCTTTGTAGGACTGATCCAATTACTTTTTTTGGGTTTTTTTCATCACTCTTTCTTCCAGCAAAAAATCAGATTAAGTTTTGATTATTCTAGGAATTTTCTAAAGAAAAAATTCTTTTCTTTTATAGAATGCTACTATATTTTATTATTACTGTTAGTTTGATCAGTGGCAGTTTTTATCTATTTTCACATATTACACAAACAGCTTATAATTTACTAAATAATCAAATTGTTGATTTTCTTCTGTTTAAGTTTTTCTATGTGTTCCTAAAGGACAAGATAACCAATTTAATTGGCGCTGTGTTAATATATCCAGTTAACATCTATCCGGGATATAGATGTTATAATCTATCAGGGATGAAGCTGAAAGGCAATGCTGTAAGCAACGCTTGAATTAAGACCAGATAGAGATAATGTTCAGCAGCGTCAGGATCAAGTCTGTGCATGAACATGTCCTACTTGGTATTTGGATCTAGTGAATATTTCCTACTTTGAGAGTAAATTGCTCAATATTCTTCCTGACAATGTCTTCCTGGTGCCAGAACATATCGTGTTTTCTCTTTGAAAGATCATTCATGAAAAGATTGGTGCCTTCAAATAAATTTGAACTAATCCTTACATGTCGGGCTTCATTTTTGCACACTGAAGAAAAATAAACATTTAATTTCATACATTGATAAAAACAAGCCTCTTCAGGTTCTCTTTTGTTAATTTTTTGTTTGTTTGTTTTTTGGTTTTTTTTTTTTTTTTTTGCTTTTTTTTTTTTTCTTCCCTCCCTTCCTTCCATTTCTCTCTCTTTCCCTTCCTTTCCTTCCTTTTCTTCCCTTCCTTCCCTTCCATCTTTCCCTCCTTCCTTCCTTCCTCTTTTTCTTTTCCATATTTCTAGATTTAAAAAAGTAAAAAAAACTCTCATCTTGCTCTGTCCTTCCTATAATTTCTAAAGGACAGGATCATATTTACACACAGGTATAAATTCCTACCCTTCCAACAAACTGGAATGCTGTGCTTATTGGTGCTGATTTGTGATGGAGACTATGCCTCCAGGAAATCAAACAATACGGCAAGGAGGTAAAGATGATGATAAACCTTTCATCATCTTGTTGTGTTGTTCATTAGCTGCACAGGTTAGACTACTAATTTAGCAACAGGGAATGGGAGGGAGTTCAACAAACTCCCAGAGATTGAAAGAGAATCTCTCAATATATGTCCTCAGAATTCATTTATAAAGAAAGGATGAGGGACACTTTTGTAGTCATTCTTGTTATTGTTATATTCTTGCAGTGACTCAAACACTCAAAATCTTTTAAGTTCCATAGCAATTATTTTAAATAATAATATATTCAATAGAGTGTTGGTTGACTAAATAAAAATTTCAAATTGTTAAGTATAGTACAAATATTCTTATAATTTACATGTACAACCTCAAGTGATCATCCTAATATTCTACTGAAGTAAAATAAATGATTTGCTCCAGATAAAAGAATTAAGAAGTGGTAGAAACAGAGATCTCTCATGGGTCATCTGACTCGGAGCCAGGAGCTGTCATCTTCTCACCTTAGAGACTTCCAGAAGAATCTTCACTTCAAAGTAATGATAGCTTTCAAGGCACTGTTGGAATTTGATCGTATTTTATCATCCACAGTGATACACCAAACATAGAGGCATTCATCACCATATAAGGTGATTCATTTCATTGTAGGGAATCTAGTTTTAGGATAATTTGTAAAGTTTAGCTGAAAATACCTTCTTAAAGGATTCACACATTTGAGTCCAATTTTTCTTGTCTAACAAATATTTTACCAAATTAATTAAATTCTTGACTAAATACTGCACTGCACTTTCACCTGGTCTCGGTGTGAACAATCCTTCATGGTTCTCACCATCTTTGCTTTACACTTGACTTTGCAACCAAGTAGATTTGAATCATTTAATGTCTCTCAATGAGAGTTTTATTCTCTGCAAATTGAGAATGTTGTATTAGAGCAATGGTTTTAAATTCAAACTGTATTACAAAGTAATTATTAATGGTAATAAGTGAGAGAAAGTATGAGGAGATAGTGGAGAAGGAAGGGAACAAAGATCTAAGTGTTGTTGGTAATATTTTAAATTAGCTGACCTGAGGCCATAGGGCGTATCACTTCCAGTTTGGAAACTTTGAGATTTTGAAAACTCTACCTTGAGCTTGTTTACAATTGTTTTGGTGAATTCTGTGATATTGATATATTTGTACTGAAAATAAACTTCTCATTATTTCAACAATAAAAAATTATACCTACAATGTACTCAAAAAGTTAAAAATCAAACAAACAAAAACTATGACAAAAAACATTAAAGTTGTGTTTATTTGGCCTTAGAAGTGTTTCTTCAAAGGTTAGAAAAATGTTTAATTGATAACTCATGCTGGAGCAGTGTCCTCAAAAACATTGATTTTTCTTTATTAAATGATATCTTCTTTTATAAAATTCACACTCAGACCAGATTCAGTGGCTCATGCTTGTAATCCCAGCGCTTTGGGAGATCGAGGTGAGTGGATTTCTTGAGCTCAGGAGTTTGAGTCCAGCCTGGGCAACATGGCAAAACCTCATTTCTACTAAAAATACAAAAATTAGATGGGCGAGGTGTTGCATGCGTAATCCCAGCTACCTGTATGGCTGAGGCAGGGGAATCACTTTAACCCCAAGAAGGAGAGACTGCAGTGAGCTGAGATTGCACCACTGCACTCCGGTGTGGGCGAGAGAATAAAACCCTGTCTCAAAAAAAAAAAAAACTCAAAATAGAATAAAATAAAATTCATACCTTAGAGGGGCTTTCTTAAGGAAAACAATGTGGCATGGTTTCCTATAAATGCTTATTCCTTATTATTATAGAATTCAAACAAAAGGAAATATTAACTCAAATATCCACTCTCGACTTTTCCTAAGTAGGACTGGTCACAGTCTTTTTTGTGTGCTGAGTATATTCAGGACCTACTTATTTTATATTGAATGTATGTCTGTATTGAGATTTTTTTTGTCTTTTCCAATAGACAACTTTTATGAGAAAAGACCTATGGGTTTTTGTATCTTCTTTCCTGTCGATTGATTGATTGATTGATTGATTGAGACGGAGTCTCGCTCTGTCGCCCAGGCTGGAGTGCAATGGTGCGATCTCGGCTCACTGCATCCTCGGCCTCCCGGGTTCAAGCAATTTTCCTGCCTCAGTCTCCTAAGTAGCTGGGACTACAGGCGCCCACCACCATGCCCGGCTAACTTTTTGTATTTTTAGCAGAGATGGGCTTTCACCATATTGGCCAGGCTGGCATTCCTGCCTTATTAGCAATACTACCTACATGTTTCTGTTCCCCCAAACCATAAAAAGAAGATATCTTGAAAGATGGGCAATGCATTTTGGATATGCTGAATAGATTTTGGTTATGTCATTAGGGACTTACATAATCAAATGTAAAAAGGGAAGTGCATCAGAGACTCTAAAAGCAGTAAGATGTGACTCATCAAAGGAAATTTAAAATGAATAATCCCTTCATATGAAGAAAATACAACAGCAAAACTTAAACCCTAAAGCTTAAATGGCATAAAATGAGCAGAGCAATCTCAACGGGGCTTGAATGGGGCATGTGGAATGGAATATAAAATGAATTGTAGAAAATATCTAATTTGACTAATTATAGTAAATATTTATTTTCAGTTCTGTAATTATTTATCTATGCCATCCTGCTTCTGAACTCCGACTATGGCTGGGGAGTACCTCCCTCTGTTCACCTTGGTGAAACAGGGCTGATCTCTGTGTACACAATCAGAAAATCCCAGATATTGAGTCCTCACCTCTTGCAGTCAGGTTTCGGGCATTTGACCTATTCTTGGCTCATTACCTAGTTCCACCTAGACATTTGCTTCTAGAGGAAAGGAACCCCAGAGCCAGTGCAGAGGCGGTGGCATCACCCTTCAGTTTCCAAAGACAAGAGTGGAATAAAGGTAGCAAATGTACCCGTGTCACATAGCAACAGTGGCATGCATGCCAACAGTGGTGCCTGGGATGCGGCGGCCACAGCAAAGTGTCTGGGTGAGCAAAGTTCTCATGCAGATATTCATGTGGGCCAGTTTTGGCTATAAGAGTTTTTGCTTGGTTTTTGAAGTTTTTTTTTTTTTTAGCCTTTCTAATAATTTAATAAGCTACCCAATTTCCTTTCAAAATATATATCTTTCAATTAACTAGTTTGAATGCAAATAAGAACCCTAACTGTCGTTATCAAACAAATTCTAGGTAAATCTAGATATCATTTTCTTGCTCTTAAAATAACAGCATTATATATATTAACATATACTTTATATGTGTGTGTGTTTGAATGCTATACACAGACACAGGCATATATATTCAGTTATATATACACGTATGTGTATATACATATACCAGTACTATGAAGAGTCTGTGTTTGGTATTGCAAATTGATGTCTCTAAAAAAATCATAGATTTCTAAACAATTATGACTCTCCAAAATATTTTTCCTCATTTAAAGTAATTTAAGTTTCTCAATTTAAAGACATGATATTTCAAGGCAAATAATTCGTGTGCAGAATCATAAGCTAGAATATAATGTCTTATTTAGTTACCTAGTGATGATTTGATTGCCTATACCCTGAGACACTGGTAGGATTCGAGATATCAAGATGAATAGCAAGTGACTCCAGCAGAATAAGATATTTATTTACTATAATATTGAAAAGCAATAGGTAATATGTATTGGTTATTGTACTATTCATATTCTTAATCCAGTAATTATATTATTGGATATTTGTTCTGAAGAAATAACAGGAAAATTGTATGTGAAAATATTCATTGTAGCATTATGAACAATTGTAGAAAGATTAAAAGAAAATTCAATATCTAATTATAGGCAGTCTAATTATTAGTACTACTGAAAAAAACATGTTCTTCTTCCTTTCCAGGCATGTGGTGAAATTGCATTTCTTTTCTCCTTTGAAGTTAGGTGGCCAAGCAAATGTGGGTGACAGTGCTGTGCTTCACTTGCAGGCAGAGTTTCGAAGCTGTGTGTGTCTCCTCTTCCCTCATCCTTTCTCAGCCTGGATCTCCAGCTGACAAGCTCTGAAGCCGAGGCCCCTAAAAGCCACAGTAGGCATGCAGAATGAGTGAGAAGCGAACCTCCGTCGTTCTGCTTCTCACCATGGAGTTAAATGATACGACAGAATAGTCTATTTTGAGTGAATATATAGATTAAATAATGAGTTTTAATGATATAATTTAAAAAAGCAAACTATCATCAAATTATATGTATTATGAACAAAGATGTAATAATTGGATAAAATAAAAATAGTTTGGATATGGCAGATAGAAATGTGAATTACATTCTTTATCACAAACTTTTGCAATAAGTTTGTAAGCTATCTGGTGTCCTTTCAAAGTGTTTCAAATATAAATTTAAAATTAAACTGGTCAAATAATATTAGAGTTGAATAATTAATTATAATAAATTTTTGCCTATCTTTAAAAAATGCATATTGAAATTTTAATTCATATCTTGTTAATTATCTTTACCCAATCTATGCAGCTATCCACTACATTTTCAACAAAAACAAGTTTAGTTTGTGATTCAAATTGGTATTTCAGAGGGATTTCACTCAGAAGACAAAGGAGGACATAGATTTTATTCACAGCAGCAGAATCTATGGAATTCTTAATTTGGACACGTGTGTTTAGCACCAACCAGTGGCTTCACAGAGTGGTCTTATATAATAGGGATCATTGCCATGCATTTATTTTCTATTAATGGACACAGAATATTGGAATTTGAATGAATAATTTGTATGTCTAATATTAACTTCTAAAATATGAAGGCAAGCCCTCTCTGCTGATGAACAAACTAAAATTCTGTATTTTCTTGTTTTTAGCATGAGTAAGAGTTAGTATAATAATATGTGAGTTATTGAGAATTAACAATTTTGAATGTGTAAATCAAAGTTAATTTGTTTGTAGAGTTTACCAAAAGCTCAACTCAATGCACTGTGCTCGGAATTCCTGCTGACATGTGATACTTGGCAGTGTTACAAAGTGGCTCTTGTGCATGTGCAGATACAAGCAGTCAGCATTTTGCTTTGTGCAAACAAACTTCACACAATACGTTATCCTAAAACCTGCTTCAAGTAGGTCGTGGCTTTCATTTTTCCTTCCAGTAAGAATCACTGTTAGTTTAGTTTTATCATTATCAATCTAGATTTTTGTGACCTTTTAGTTTAACTCATACTTTGATGCTTATTTGTAATAATGGAAATTTCAGACTTTCAGACATTGGCACATAAATGCACAAATGAATGATTCTACCTTCAAATTTTCTTGATCAATGGCACTAGATTGTCATTGGTGTTTTTAAATTGTAAAATACGCAGAAAAGATTAATGTTTGATAATGAAGCTATGTTACTCTTTCAAACTCTTTATTATACTTATCTAATCATCATATGACTTCTTGATATATGGTAAAGGAGAAAATTAGACCCTGTGATCAGCTGATATTTGGCAATATAATTTTTAAAAAAACAACAAAGCAATTATTCCTTGTTAGATTCCACTCTGACACAAATCAAGCTGCTGATTAGCATAGTTTTTGATTTGACCATGCTCCAGGTAGTGCTGTGAATGGCTGTGCACAAGAAGGATAGCACTTACTCTTCTTAGTGCCAGGTGCTAACCTCTCAGCACCTCTACAGAGTTCTGGTACCCTCCATTTGGACAGAGATTTCTGGCACTTATACCATACAAGTCCAAATGCAGTAAGTGCCTATCACCCAGACATATTTCTTTTTTCTTTCTCTGTCTTTTTTGTTTTTTTTTTTTAATTTAAGTTTCAGGATACATGTGCAGAACATGCAGGTTTGTTACATAGTTACACCTGTGTCACGACTGTTTGCTGTACCCATTGACTCATCCTCTAAGTTTCCTCCCTTTGCCTCCCACCATCCAGCAGGCCTTGGTGTGTGTTGTTCCCCTCCCTGTGTCCATGTGTTCTCACTGTTAAACTCCCACTTATCAGTGAGAACACGTAGTGTTTAATTTTCTGTTCCTGTGTTATTTTGCAGAGGATAATGGCTTCCACCTTCATCCATGTCCCTTCATCCATGTCCCTGCAAAGGACATGATCTCATTCCTTTTTATGGCTCCATAGTACTCCATGGTCTATATGTACTATATTTTCTTTATCCAGTCTATCATTGATGGGCATTTGAGTTGGTTCCATGACTTTGCTTTGGAAATAGTGCTGCAATAAACATACATGTGCATGTGTCTTTAGAGTAATATGATTTATATTCCTTTAGGTATATACCCAGTAATGGGATTTCTGGGTCAAATGGCATTTCTGGTTCTAGATCCTCAAGGATCACCGTACTGCTTCCACAACAGTAGAACTAATTTACATTCCCACCAACAGTGTAAAAGTGTTATAATTTCTCCACAGCCTTGCCAGCATCTTTGTTTCTTGACTTTTTAATAATTGCCATTCTGACTGGCATGAGATGGTATCTCATTGTGATTTTGATTTGTATTTCTCAAATGATCAGTGATGTTGAGTTTTTTTCATGTTTCTTGGCCACAAAAAATGTCTTCTTTTGAGAAGTGTCTGTTCCTATCCTTTGCCTATTTTTAACAGTGTTGGTTTTTTTTTTTTTTTCCTTGTAAATTTGTTTAAGTTTCTTGTAAATTCTGGATATTAGACTTTGACAGATGGGTAGATTGCAAAAATGTTCTCCCATTCTGTAGGCTGCCTATTCACTCTGATGATAACTTCTTTTGCTGTGTGGAAGCTCCTTGGTTTAATTAGATCCCATTTGTCAATTTTGGCTTTTGTTGAAATTGCTTTTGGCATTTTCGTCATGAAGTCTTTGCCTATGCCTATGTCCTGAATGGTATTCCATAGGTTTTCTTCTGGGGGTTTTATGGTTTTGGGTTTTACATTTAAGTCTTTAATCCACCTCAAGTTAAGTTTTATGTAAGGTGTAAGGAAGGGGTCCAGTTTTGGTATTCTCCATATGGCTAGCCAGTTTTCCCAGCATTGAATAAGAAATCCTTTCCTCATTGCTTGTTTTTGTCAGGTCTGTCAAAGATTAGATGGTTGTATATGTGTGGTGTCATTTCCGAGGTCTTTGTTCTGTTACATTGATCTATATATCTGTTTTGGTACCAGTACCGTGCTGTTTTGGTTACTGTAGCCGTGTAGTATAGTTTGAAGTCAGTGTATACAGCTTTGTTCTTTTTGCTTAGGATTGTTTTGGCTCTACGGGTCTTCTTTGATTCCATAAGAAATTTAAAGTAGTTTTTTTCTAATTCTGTGAAGACTGTCAATGGTAGTTTGATGAGAATGGCATTAAATCTATAAATTACTTTGGGCAGTATGGCCATTTTCATGATATTGAGTCTTCCTATCCATGAGGGTGGAATGTTTTTCCATTTGTTTGTGTCCTCTCTCATTTCCTTGAGCAGTGGTTTGTAGTTCTCCTTAAAGAGGTATTTCACATCCCTTGTTAGCTGTATTCCTAGGTATTCTATTCTCTTTGTAGCTCCTGTGAATGGGAGTTCATTCATGATTTAGCTCTTTGCTTGTCTATTGTTGGTGTTAAGAAATGCTTGTGATTTTTGCACATTGATTTTGCATCCTGAAACTTTGCTGACTTTACTTCTCAGTTTAAGGAATTTTGGAGCTGAGATGATGGGGTTTTCCAAATATGAAATCAAGTCATCTGCAAATAGAGACAATTTGACTTCCTCTCTTCCTATCTGAATACCCTTTATTTCTTTTCTTCCCTTATTTCCCTGACCAGAACTTCTAACACTATGTTCAACAGGAGTGGTGAGAGAGGGCATCCTTGTCTTATACCAGTTTTCAAAGGGAATGCTTTCGGTTTTTGCCCATTCAACCTGATATTGGCTGTGGATTTGTCATAAATAGCTCTTATTATCTGGAGATATATTCCACCAATATCTAGTTTATTGAAAAATTTTTCTTTTTTTTAGAAAGAGTCTCTCTCTTATTGCCCAAGTTGGAGTGCAATGGCGTGATCTCAGCTCACTGCAACCTCGACTTCCCAGGTTCAAATGATTCTTTTGCCTCAGCCTCCTGAGACGGTGTTTCCTCTTGTTGGCCAGGCCGGTCTTGAACTCCTGACCTCAGGTGATCTGTCCACCTTGTCCTCACAAAGTGCAGGGATTACAGGCATGAACCACTGTGCCCAACCTGAGAGTTTTTAACATGAAGCGATGTTGAATTTTATCAAAGACTTTTTCTGCATCTACTGAGACAATCATGTGGATTTTATTTTTGGTTCTGTTTATGTGATGGGTCATGTTTATTGATTTGCATATGTTGAACCAGTCTTGCATCCCAGGGATGAAGCCGACTTGATTGTGGAGGATAAGTTTTTTGATATGCTGCTGGATTCGGTTTGTGAGTATATTACTGAGGAATTTTTGTTTTGTTTTGTTTTGTTTTTGACAGGGTCTCACTCTGTCACCAGGCTGAAGTGCAGTGGTATGATCTCAGCTCACTACAACCTCCACCTCCCAGGTTCAAGTGATTCTCTTGCCTCAGCCTCCTGACTAGCTGGGACTATAGGCATGCGCCACCACACCCAGGTAATTTTTTGTATTTTTCATCTAGGTGGGGTTTCACCATGTTGAGCAGGATGGTCTTGATCTCTAGACCTCATGATCTGCCCACCTTGGCCTCCCATAGTGCTGGGATTACAGGCGTGAGCCACCCAGCCTGGCCTATTTTTGAAGATTTTTGCATCGACGTTCATCAGGAATATAATCCTGAAGTTTTCTGTTTTTGTTATGTTTCTTCCCAGTTTTGGTATCAGGATGATGTTGACTTCATCAAATGAGTTAGGGAGTAGATCCTTCTTTTCAATTGTTTGGAATCATTTCAGAAGGAATGGTACTAGCCCCTCTTTGTACCTCTGGTAGAATCTTACTGTGAAACCATCTGGTTCTGGGCTTTTTTTTGGTTGGTAAAGTATTAATTACTGCCTCAATTTCAGAACTTGTTATTGGCCTACTCAGGGTGTGGACTTCATCCTGGTTTAGTCTTGGTGGAGTGTATGTGTCCAGGAATTTATCCATTTCTTATAGATTTTCCAGTTTATTTGTGTAGATGTGTTTATAGTAGTCTCTGATGGTAGTTTGTATTTCTGTGGGGTCAGTGACAATATCCCTTTTATCATTTTTTATAGTGTCTATTTGATTCTTCTCTCCTTTCTTCTTTATTGGCCTAGCTAGCCGTCTATTTTATTATTTTTTTCAAAAAACCAGCTCCAGGACTGATTTATTTTTTTTTTTGGAAGGTTTGCTGTGTCTCTATCTCTTTCAATTCTGCTCTGATATTAATTATTTCTTTTCTTCTACTAGCTTTTGGAATAGTTGCTCTTGTTTCTCTAGCTCTTTTAATTGTGTTGTTAGGGTGTTAATTTGAGATCTTTCTAGCTTTCTGATGTGGGCTTTTAGCGCTATTAATTTCCCTCTTAACACTGCTTTAGCTGTGTCTCAGATATTCTGGTACATTGTCTGTTCTCATTGGTTTCAAAGAATTTCTTGATTTCTGCTTTAATTTCATTATTTACCCAGGAGTCATTCAGGAGTCATTCCATGTGATTGCATGGTTTTGAGTGAGTTTCTTAATTCTGAGATCTAATTTGGTTGCACTGTGTTCTGAAAGTCTGTATGTTATGATTTCAGTTATTTTGCATTTGCTGAGTAGTGTTTTACTTTCAATTATGTGGTCAATTTTAGAATAAGTGTCATGTGGCACTCAGAAGAATGTGTATTCTGTTGATTTGGGGTGGAGATTTCTGTAGATCTCTATTAGGTCCACTTGATCCAGGGCTGAGTTCAAGTCCTGAATATCCTTGTTAACTTTGTGTCTCATTGATCTGTCTAATATTGACAGTGGGCTGTTAAAATCTCCAACTATTATTTTGTGAGAGTCTAAGTCTCCTTTATCTCTAAGAACTTTTATGGATCTGGGTGCTCCTACATTGGGTGCACACATGTTTAGAATAGTTATCTCTTCTTGTTGAATTGGTCCCTTTACCATTATGTAATAATCTACGATGTCTTTTTTGATCTGTTGGTTTAAACTCTGTTTTGCCAGCGATGATGATTGCAACCCTTGTTTTTTTTTTTTATTTTTTTTTTTTTTTTTTTTTTTTTTTTTTTTTTTTTTTTTTTTTTTTTTTTTTTTTTTTTTTTTTTTTTTTTTTTTTTCTTATTTTCTTTCCATTTTCCTGGTAAATTTCCCTCCATTTCTATATTTTGAGCCTATGTGCATCTCTGCATGAGATAGGTCTCCTAAATACAGTGCAAGGATGGTTCTTGATTCTTTATCCAATTTGCTAGTCTGTGTCTTTTAACTGGGGCATTTAGTCCATTTACTTTAAGGTTAATATAGTTATGTTTGAATTTGATCCTGTCATCATAATACTATCTGGTTATTTTGCACACTAGTTGATGCAGTTTCTTTATAGTGTTCTTTATATTTTGGTGTGTTTTTGCAGTGCCTGGAACCAGATTTTTCTTTCCATAATTAGTGCTTCTTTCAGAGGTCTTGTAAGGCAGACTTCATGGTAAAAAATTCCCTCAGCATTTGCTTTTCTGGAAAGGATTTTTCTCCCCCTTCACTTATAAGTAGCTTAGTTTGGCTGGATATGAAATTCTGGGTTGAAAATTCTTTTCTTTAAGAATGTTGAATATTGGCCCCCAATCTCTTCTGGCTTGTAGAGTTTCTTCAGAGAGGTTCACTGTTAGTCTGATGGAGTTTCCTTTGCAGGAGACCTGCCTGTCTCTCTGGCTGCCTTTAATAATTTTTCCTTCATTTAGACCTTGGAGAATCTGATGATTATGTGTTTTGGGGTTTTTTCATGGCATATCTTGGTGGTGTTCTCTGTATTCCCAGAATGTGCATGTTGGCTTGTCTTGTTAGGTTGGGAAAGTTACCCTGGATAATATCCGGAAGTGTGTTGCTAGCTTGTTTCCATTTTCCCCATATCCTTCAGGTACTCGTAGGTTTGGTCTTTTTACGAATTCCCATATTTCTTGAAGGCTTTGTTCATTCCCTTTCATTCTTTTGTATCCAGTCTTACCTTATTTCAGCAAGATGGTCTTCAAACTCTGATATTCTTTCTTCCACTTGGTAATTTTGGCTATTGATTATTGTATATGCTTCACAAAGTTCTTGTACTGTTTTTCCAGCTCCACTGAGTCATTTATGTTCCTCTCTAAACTGGTTATTCTAGTTAGCAGCTCCTCTAACATTTTATTACGGTTCTTAGCTTATTTGTATTGGGTTAGTTAGCTAGCGTAGCTTTTTATTACCCATCTGCTGAAGCCTACTTCTGTCAATTAGTCCATCTCATCTTCGTTCCAGTGTTGTGCCCTTGCTGGAAAGATGTGATTATCATCTGCAAAAGAAGAGGCACTCTGGCCTTTTGGGCTTTCAGTATTTTATTGTTGATTCTGTCTCATCTTTGTGAGTTTGTCTGGTTTCAATCTTTGAGGCTGCTCACCCTTGAATGGTGGCATTTAAAAAAAAAATTTGTGGGGGCATTTTTGTTATTGTTGATGCTGTTGTTGCTGCTTTCAGTTTGTTTGTTTTTCTTTCAATGGTCAGATCCCTCTTCTGTGGGACTACTGTGGTTTGTTGGGGGTTGACCTCAGGCCCTATTCATCTGGTTCGCTCCTGTATCTGGAGATGTCACTCAAGGAGGCTGGAGAACAGCAAAGATGGATTCCTGCTCCTTCCGGGATCTCTGACCTCAAGGGGCACCAACCTGAAGCCAGTACGATCATTCTTGTATAGGGTGTCTGACAACCCCTGTTTGAGGATCTCACCCAATTGGGTGGCACAGGGATAAGGACCCGTTTAACAAAACACTTTGTCCCTTGGTAGAGGGGGTGTGCTTCCCTAGGGGAAAACCCACTTGTCTGGGCTGCCTGGATTCCTCAGAACTACCAGGATGAAAGGCTAAGTCTGCTGGTCTGCAGAGACTGTGCCCCCCACTCCACCTAGGAGCTCAGGCCCAGGTATATCTGGGTTCTGTCCCTGAGCCTCTGGCTAAAGTTATTGGAATTCCTACAGGGAACCCCCACCTAGTGAGGAAGCAGAAGTCAGAGTCTGGTCTGAAGTGGCACTCCGGCCACAGTCTGCCACAGCCAGTGTGTTGGCTGGACCAAGTCGTCCAGCCTTCCTGGCTCCAGCCAGTGGGGAGAAATGTGACTTGGAGCTATATACATGCCCAGGGAGCTTAGCCTGTTAGGCAGTTGCGAGTCCCAGTGCTGGCTGCTGCCCCTCCTGCAAGGAGCTCAAATTGCTTAGACAGACAGCAGGCAGCCACAGCTGTGGTGCTGGTTGCCCCTCCTCCGAGGAGCTTGGTAGGCTTAAGCAGATTCCAGCTGAGAGGCTGTTGAGAATCTGTGTGGCTCCCTGTATGGATGGCAGGCCCTGGTGTTATGAGTTTGCAAGTAGGATCTCCTGATCCATGGGTTGCACAGTTCCATGGAAAAAGCATGGTTTCCCCATCTGGATAGCATGCTCGCTCACCACCTCCCTTGGCTTGGGGTTCGGGGGTCCCCTGCCCCGTGCGGCTCTCAGATGGGCTGCCACACAACACTGCTCTTCCTTTCTCTCCGTGCACTATGCCAGCCTCCTAGTCAGTTCTGATAAGAGAACCTGATACCTTGGTTGCCGTGAAGGATTCACATGCTTATTGTGGTTCTTTTCAATGGAAGCCTCCAAACTCTGCTGTTTCTAGTCAGCCACCTTGGCCCCGCCCCCACCCTTAGACTTATTTCTTAAGGAAATAATCACCTGGATGTCAGACATTTACTTTCATCATCTTATTAAGATGTGTTTATGTCCTAACGCAAAAGCAAGAGTTAAATGCCATATGAACTTTGTCTTTGATTTGTGCTTTTCTTAGCAAAAACTGAAACTAAACAAAAAAGTTAGCACATTTGTTTTCACTGTGTACCTGGAAACTGAGCATTTATGTCAACATGCATATATTTTATAAACTTGTTCCAGTGTTTTAGAAATGCTCATATGAATGTGGGTGTATATATTTTATGATTTAGTATTCCTATATACACTGAACATGTACCACAAATATCAAGAGGATATAATTAATAAAATGGAATTTTTTAATAATTTTAATTTTTCTCCCATCTTCTCCTTTTTGTGTGAATTTAGTTTAATTTGTTTGTTTGCAATTGGATAATATTTAGAAGACCTCCTGTCACTAGTTCTCAAATAACTTCTATTTTTTAATTAAATTTATAAAATTCCAAATTTCATTAAAATTTTTCTCTTCTTCATCCTCCATCCTAGTTCAGCTTATACTCAACTTTTTTTTTTTTTTTTAACTGTGGAAAAAAGGTAAACACAATCATTTTCTTTTTTCTTTTTTCTGCCAGCTCAGACTTTTAGTATAGTTTGAAGTCAGGTAACGTGATGGCTCCAGATGTGTTGTTTTTACTTAATCTTGCTTTGGCTATGCAGGCTCTTTTTTGGTTCTATATGAATTTTAGGATTTTTTTTCCAGTTCTATGAAGAATGATGGTGAATTTTAATGGGAATTGCACTGAATTTGTAGATTGCTTTGGCAATATGGTCACTTTCACAGTATTGATTCTACCCATCCACGAGCATGGGATGTGTAACTATTTGGTTGTGTTGTCTATGATTTCTTTTAGCAATATTTTGTAGTTTTCCATGTAGAGATCTTTCACTTCCTTGGTTAGGTATATTCTTAAGTATTTTATTTTATTTTATTTTATTTTATTGGCGTTGTTCTAAAAGAGGTTGAGTTCTTGCCTTAATCCTCAGCTTAGTTGTTGTTAGTGTACACTCATGTGTGTACACTGATTGTGTATCCCGAAATTTCACTGAATTCATTTACCAGAACTAGGAGATTTTTGGATGAATCATTAGGGTTTTTGAGGCCTAAGATTATATCATTAGTAAACAGCAACTGTTTGACTTCCTTTTTGCTGAATTGGATGCCCTTTATATCTTTCTCTTGTCTGATTGCTCCGGCTAGGACTTCCAGTACTATGTTGAATAGAAGTGGTAAGAGTGGGCACTCTTGTTGTGTTCCAGTTTTCAGGGGGAATGCTTTCAACTTTTCCTGAGTAAGTATAGTGTTGACTTTCTTGCTGGTTGGCTCTCATATGACTACTTGAAGTTTCCCCCATCATGGAGGCTCTCTCTTCTGATATTTTCTGGACACAAGTAAAAGCCTCTCTTTCAGCTGGGCCTTGCCTTCCCTCTCATCCTGTGGGCTCAGTTGTATACCTTTCTGGTGCAGTCGGCTTACTCTCTAGGGCTCTGTGGCTCTCTGTCAGATTGCAGTCAACTTCCCAGCTCTGGCCACTATTCCGCTGGCTTTATCACTTTAATCATCTGTTTTACCCTTTAACTTCCTGAAAGTTTGTTAAGACTGCTCCCCACTATGTTCGCCAAATTCCAGGAAACATATTAAATTATCTGAGTGAAGCTACTGAAGTTTTCCCTGTGAACGCTCTGCCCTTCCCACCCATAGCGGCACAGTGGGTATGGGTGAGGACATAACAGCAGTTCTTTCTGTAAATATCTTCTCTTCTATTCCCTGGCTGAATCCTCAGCCTTTACTGTATAACTTGAAGATACATGTCAGACAAAGTTCACAAAACTCTTCTGACATCTCTATTTCAGTCTTCATAAGTGGTCTAGCACTTTCTTTGCAATGTTGCCATGGTTGGCACCTATTTTCTTGGGTCTTCACTTGAAAAAAACAAACAAAAATCCCACTTTAATATTACAAGGCAAAACTAAAACTGACTATGCTCAGGGTATAGGCTAAGATTTATAGGACTAATGGCACCTTATTGTTGTATATGGAAAATGATATTGAAATAGACCTGTAATATGATATCATTATAATATGATATTGAAATATGTTATTAATATTGAAAAATCCATTACAGGAAATTTATGAATTTCAATTTAGCCATTCCATGTTGAAGCAATTTTACTTGTTACTCTTCACAGAACATTAACTGAAAGAATGTCTATCGATCACCTCTCAGGTGACAAGCACTTTGGCAGTCACTGGCGACACCGAGGTTCACACACACAGAATTCTTCCTGCCGCATGGTGCTGTTGACTGAAGAGAGACAATAAATAATCACAGACTAATGTAAACTCATAGCAGTAACAGGTTACAAAGAGTTGGTACACAGGGCCACAAATAGAATTTGGACCTAGGATATCTGTCTTGAGGTAACAACAAAAGGAAAAGGAAAATTTACCTGAGGGGGTGGAAAAAGTGATGGGAAGATTTTCTAGGAAGAGAGATTAGTATGTACAATGTTCTCATGAAGGGTAGAAGTCTGGAAAGTAAGATTCTGAAAGAAGACCTGTGTAGCTGGGCTGAGGAAAATGAGGGGAACATTGTATCAGTTGAGGTTGGAAAAGTACATTTAGTTCATATTACAGAGCTGTGTTGACTCTATCAAGGAAATTTGTCTTTATGAATAAAGTGATCACATTGAATGTACCATTTTGGTAGGCAGAATGGCCTCCTGGAAATGTCCATGTCCTGACCCCTGTCACCTATAAGTATGCTATGTTAGATGGCAAAAGGGACTTTGCAGATGTAATTAAGGTTATGGGTCTCAAAATAGAGATATTATCTTGTATTGTATCGGTACATTTAATCTAATCACAAGAGCCCTTAAGTGCAGAACTTTCCTTGACCGGAGGCAGACAGATATAGCAGAAGGGAAAGTCAGAGTTTCCACCTGGGAGAAGGGATCGACACTGTTGGTTCTGAGATGTAGAAGCCCACATGCAGGAACGTACTGAGACTTCAAGGAGCTAAACATGGCCCTTGGTGGAGAGTCAGAGAGAAAACAGGGACCCCAGTCCTTCAATCACACAAACTAACTTTTGTTAACAGCCTGAGTGAGACTGGAAACAGATTATTTTCCAAAGCCATGTCTACGTCGTGATTTTGCTTCTGTGAGACCCAGAATAGAGGAGCAGGCTGAGCCCTATTTTGGCTGCAATTTTGACCCAGAAAAACTATGAACTAATAGATGAGTGTTATTTGAATACTGCATCTTTGTAGTAATGTGTTTGGGAGAAATAGAAAAAAAATGCAAACATGAATGATTCAAAGTGGGTGGTGTCATGAGTGGATGCAGGGAATCACAGTAGACCTGCTGGGAAGCTAACATTTTGAAAAGTACAGATGAGCCATGGTGGTGACTTGGCCTACAGTGCTGGTGAGGTGATAATAAGTGAACTTATTTTCAAAATAATTAGAAATTAAATCTATAGAACATGGTAAGGAACTGGTCATCAGTGGAGAGGAGGAGGGAGCTTCAAGGCTATACAATAGATATTTGCTTATACAATAGAGTTGTTGGTGTTGTTAGTCAGGGAATACTAGAAGAATATCAAGATTTGGGGGTGGAATGAAAGGAAGAGGGAATCCTGAGTCTAGTTTTAGATATATAATGTTTGAGAAATCCTTAAGAGAAACAGTAGGAGACTTCATGTAGGGAGTTAACATATACTGATCTAAAATTCAGAAGAAAGGTATATGATCTATGTTTAACTTTGTGAGATCTCTTCTTGTCCCTTGAGAAGAGAATATAGAATGATAAGAAGAAAGAGGTCCTTCATTTGAATATTATGGGAGAATGACATTCAAAACAGTTACAGAATAACTGGAGGGCTTGGAGGAAAATTAGATTAGTATGGTTTCATGGAAGTCAAGGAAAGCAGGTGCATCAAGAAAAAGGAAGTGGATGACACTGTTGAACACTGCTGAAATGGAGGATAATAACTTCTGAAATACTGAGTAACATGGGGATCTTATCAAGAACCAGTTTGGTATAGTAATGAGGATAAATACTAGACTAAATGGTTTGAAAACAGTGGAAAGTGAAGGGATGAAGAGATAAACTGTCATGAAAGCTAACTAAAATCATGAGGACGAAGGTTGTCTTTCATTGAGACAGCATATATCCTCACTGCCTCCGTGCGCTATGTTTGGGTTAAGTAGCATAAGAATATGTGACCCCTTTTCCTCATGACCTCCTTTCTCATGTTTGAAGATTTGATCTTTCTTCCCAGTCCCTACAGTTTCACATCTTCAGAATTAAAAATTCTAATGCCAATACCTACTTAGCTTTCTTTTATTAACATCTTGGCTATTTACTCAACGGACTGTCTCCAGATTGTCCATGTGTCCTTTAAATTGAAGACCCCCAACCAAGAGTCAGTACACCATTTGCTGTATGCTGGGTGTAGAATAGAGCAGGGTGCTCATTTCTTTTGTTCTGAATGTTGTGTGTGTAGGTCATTCTTACAGTAACAAGTTTGGCTGCTCTTCTACACGGCTCATTTTGACCTTAGAGTCAATTAAACCCCACAGCCTTTCTTTCGCCTTTTATTTTTTAAGTAAATATTGCTTTTATGTAGGGACATCATGATCTTTAATTTTTACTATTGTGTTTTCCCTATCTTTATGCATTTCTTTATGCTTACCTTTATTGATTGTTAACTATGGCCCACCATTAATCTGAGCCAAGTATTTTTGGCTCCTTTGAAAAATACCGAATGTGTGTAGCTCCAGCATGTAGAGCACTTGTCTGTAGTATGCAGCTAGATGTTATCTACATAATTGATATCTGTGTTGATGATACCTTATTAGAGTGATAAAAGTCTCAAACAGTGAGAACAAGGTAGGGGGCCTCTAGCATACCTCTAGATAATCCTCTTCACATTAAATCTTAAAGAAATTAAAACAAAAAGCTACAAAACACAATATATTTATAATTATACTTGCTTGGACAAACATTATTGACGCTTTCTATCTGTCCAAATGCATTCACTGGCATGAACGTCATATGCCTCTGTCCTTATAGGTACAGTCAATACCTAATTTTTAAATTGTTGCTAGAGACTATGTGTCTTTGAAGTCATTCAACATTCTACCAAGACTGGTAATAAAGGAAGGATATTTTAAAGGACATTTATTTAATTCATTTTATTTTTGATTATTTTGGTTAACAGGTGGCTGCATATTTTCGCCTTATTTCTTAGTTCTTCTATTGAATTTATGCTAGTGAGTTGCATTCTCATTCATTAAAGTACCTAAGGTATGTACACGCACACTTGATCTTGCATTGTTAGTCAGAAATTTTTTGAATGGCCATCCACTACATTAATCATAAAAACAATTTTTATAGAAATAAAGAAAAGAAAATCTTTATTTCTCTTATGTATCTGTTTCGGTTTAATAATGCAAAATGTGAATTTTATAACTAACTGACTTTCCTTTTACTTTTCTAGCCAAAAGGCTCAGTGCCAATTTTGTATCAATATTTTGTTATTTGATAGCATCCTCTGGCTTATATTTCTATGCTTCTTCTGGTAACGTTGCCTTCATCTAGTTAAATTTCCAGGCCTCTGATTTTATTTTCTGTTTTATCATAACTCACTTCAAATCTTGTTTATACAGCAGCAGGATATACCTAACAATACAGCTTAAAGGAAACATGTCACAGCGTAAAACTAATTCCTCAATAAGTACTGAATGATTATTGGGTGAGAAATTCATACATCTCATCATCCTGAGTTGTTTGAATTTTTGCTTCACTAAGATTCACATATTTGATCTTTTCAGTTTTTCCTCACTCTCATTGTGAACGATGAAGCCTGTCACATGGTATATGCTCAAGAAATGTTGGTTCTCACTTTCCTTCCCTTATAGCAGAGGCTGTCCTGGACACACCTGAATTATCCTTTTCTTTAGATTTCATTATTATGAACATATTCTGAGGGATACTATATAATCTATGATTTTGCATCTGGTTTTGTAATTCTCTCATTTTTTTTAAATTAAAATATTCTTTAAGTCTAGTAACATCTCTTATTAATAAATATTACTTAACATTTCCCCTACATTTCTCTGAGCAATTATCCATTTTATTCTTGATTATTTTGGTAACAGCTGGCTGCATATTTTAGCTTTATTTCTTAGTTCTTCTACTGAATTTATGCTAGTGAGTTGCATTCTCATTCATTGAAGTACATAAGGTATTTATATGCACATCTTGATCTTGCATTGCATTATCAATTAGAGCTTTTGATTATGAAGGAAATTCTGAAATAGAAGAGAAAAATAGATTGCTAGGTAAAACTATCTGAAGATTCTAGTATCTGTGCCCCTAAACTCCTGGACATTACTTTTCAACTTAAAACTTGGAGAGCTTAATTTCTCCTAATCATAGAATAGTAAAAAGTTGTAGCTCCAGGAATAATACCATAGGAAATAAGAATGAAGGAGACGGGGTAGCAGGGAGAAAAAAGAACTAAAAAGAACATCAGATGGCTTGAGCACTACATACAGTGGGGGTCCGAATGAATTTTTGGAAGAGAAATAACTAAGTTTAAATTTCAAGTAGTTTCTATTGTTGCATTCCAACTCACCCCTCACCTTTATATTTCAATAAAGTCTTCTATTTATGCATACACTTTGTGTATTATTGTATTTTTAAATCAAAGAAAGGATCTGAATTCTATAATTAAGTTTTCTTGGTACAGAAAAGGGTCAGTTTTCATGGGATCTAAGCAATTCAAATAATAGTAATATCTGAAATAGGAGTGCTGGTGTCAGAAGTTATCATCACACTGTAAGTCTCTGGAAGTGAAATTTCCTGAAAATCACGCACCGGAGATTTAATCCATTTTGTCAATGATATCTTGATATTTAAGGTGAACTGTGACCCAGAATTAATCCATTTTGTCAATGATATCTTGATATTTAAGGTGAACTGTGACTCAGATGATGTTTGGCTTGGACTGGGAAATCATGTTAGATTTTGAAAAAGAAGTGTATTCCAGTAATCAACAGTCACGCAGAAGCATTTAAGGAACACTCATTAGCTTCCTAATACTGATAGAATCCTTAACGGTACTAAAGCTGCTTGCCCTGAAGGATCACAGAGAACAACTGGGGACAATATTAATTATTCACTAGACGCAATTAATAGATAATTAAGTGGTAAACTGTTACTACGCTTCAATGTTTTGTCCCCTTTAAATATTCATGTTGAAACTTTATCTCAAACGTAACAGTATTGGGAGGTATGGCCTTTGAGAGGTGATTGAGTCAGGAAGACTCCTCTCTTGTGAATGGGATTAGGTGTTCATATAAAATAATTTGATGAACAGAGTTTGCCACTTTTCCCTTCTACCTTCTGCCATCTGAAGACCTGGTGTTTCTTCCCTCTGGAAGATGCAACATTTAAGCTTCCATCTTAGAAAAAGATACCAGACCCCTATTACAGCAGCACAAAATGGACTAAGACTAATTGTGTTACATGATTGACAGTGCAAGGAAAGCTAGAAGTAGTTTTGTTCATAACGTCTCTTACCAAGTTTGACTTCATTATCTGTCTGTTATCTCTACTATTTGGCCTAAGGTTTGAATTTGGTGGCCAATGTGAGACATTTTACATGTGAATATGTTTGTAACATCTCTTGCATTTCAGTCTTAGGATACATGGCGAACTAGAATAAAAGAGTTTACAGGACAGTGGAAAATATTAACACATTAAAAATGTAAATCTAAGCTGGATATGGTTTTGAATTTGAAAATCTGGCTGACGCAGAATCTTGTATAGTAGCTGTTTTTAAACTAATTGGAGGTATTCAGCTTATGATACTAATATCCTATGAATTTGAAATTGAAAAATCTCCAGCCTTGCAGCAACACTTGGGAAACCAATAAAACCCTGAAATGTGTGGGTGACGAGGAAGACAGTATTTTTGAAATAGTCCTGAAATGAGCCAACTAGTAGTATTTGAAGAGGTAGCCAGGAAAAACATAACTGGGTTAGTTTAGGTCAGCCAGGTCTATGGTTTTGGAATTAAAGCATTGTAGAGTCATTTTTGAACCATTCATTGTGGGTTCCAGCAAGTTTTCATCAAATTCATGGCAATGAATTTGGCTCTGTGAATACCTTTTTTAGATCTTGTAAAAATATATTTGTGGATTTCTAAATTGCAGTGGTATTCAATAAACCAAAATTTAATAAGTGCAGCAGTGATGGGGAAAATTTGCTTAGGATAATATCACACCAGAACATTCTACTGGGCTCAAAGAAGCGGAGCAAAACTGCTTTCTTCTAACTCTGGCAGCAGACACAGCTGGTCCTTCCTCCTTTTCCAACTATCTTTTCTTTTCTTCATTTACCACGGCTCTTACTTGCATCACCTTCTCCCGTGCACGTTTCTTTCTTCTCCTTGTTTCTTTTCTATGGGCCTATATGTGTATTGACAAACTGTAACCAGATTAGCTGTAGGTTCTTGGCCTCTCCAATGCCGCAGAATGAGGAAGGGGGACTCGGTGTTGCTGTGAGTATTACAGCTCAGATAGAACTCATGGACCCAAAGAGTGTGCAGTAGTGTAGTTTACAGGCAGAGTGAAAGTACAGCTTTTACGAGGTGGAAAGGGACCCGGAGGGGGTTCCAATGAAGGGTTGGGGGGCTGGAGTTTATATTCCTGATTTATTCCCTCCCCAATCTTGTTCTGGCCCAATGAGAGGGGGTTTTTCAACCTTTCTTTGGATTAATTGATCTTTGAATCCTTTACCAGATTGGCTACTGCTTTAAAACCCTGAGTCCCTGAGCCTCCACTTCCAGGGACTAGAGGCGGGAAAAGTTCCTGGCCTTGAACAAAACCCCTAAGAGCCAGAGGCAGGAAAACTGGAGACAAAGCCCCTAGCTGGCCAGAGATGGGAAGAGGGCTGCCCTGGAAACAAAGCCCTAGTTGCCCTGCGCTTGAAGTAAAGCCACTAGCTGACGTGGGAAGTTCCTCTAACACAGTCCCTTGAAACGAAAGTGTCAGTGATAGCTTATTAATCTTAAAATGATTAAAAGAAGAAGAAGTTATTTGTTCATCCTTATCCATTCTTTCTGCACCCTATATTTCTTGTAATAGAAGAATGAGATTGGAAATAGAAGGTTGTAGAAATGTTCAAGGTTTCTGGGTAAAATGATGTAAGATAAAGATAACTCATAATCAATGCTAACAATGCTAATTATTATTTGATTGCCAAATTGCTATAAGGTAGAAGTAAAAATGCACCATACAGCTCAAGAAACTTTTTTTCTACTTGGGGTATCAACTTTAACACCTTTGAAAAATTAATTGAAAATAAGTCTAGAAATTTCCAAATTTATATGAATTTCTTGTTGTTTGTGTTAATGACAGGAATGGGATTAAGGCAGAAGTCTTTTTTTTGCTTGGTGAAAGAAGAAAGTCGCTAGTATTTTCACAGGTAAAGTCCTCAGGGCAAATTACATGTTGATTAACTTGCTTCCTGTTGTGACAAGGTGGGATCACGTGGAATTGCAACAGACAGCAAAGTTGGACATGACTGCTGTTTCCCACAGTCAAGTAGGAAAAGGTAAACATCATTTCCAATGAATGCCTTTTATTTTAGAAGTAGAGTTATGTCCCCAGAGAGAGAGAAAAAAAGATAGATCTACTTGTAATTCTCATTTTGTATGTGTGAAGAGAAAGCATATGTCCTATGCTATTTCATACATAATAAAATGCTTCATGCCCAAATGAAGTATAAATTCTAACTTTTTAGCCACATTCAAAAACACTAATTGGTAGATTAGTGTTCCCAAAATTGCTGCTGTTGAACTCTCACATTTAGCAAGGATAGGGCAGAAAGATAGTTATCTAAGTCTTCTTCCCAGAACCATTTACAGACAACTATCCTGTCTTCTGATTGTCTTGCGAATCCTTGATATATTAAAACTTTGAGGAAATTTTTCAAATAGTACATGGAGATAAAGAAATTGTTGCATTGAAACTTTCATGACAATGATACTGCACTCGCAGACGGGAAGGTATTTACCACCTCTTAAGACATGTCTTGTTTCTACACTGCGCAGGCACGTTCTAGGTGGCATTTTAGAAAGGAAATTACATGTATGGGTTATATCATCAAAGGGAGTTCCTTACAAATGAGGCACATAGGAGAAATGATGCAGACTGAAAAGCATTTCAGAGTAAGTTCTCTTTTCAGAGGCAAGCCAATTAAGAAAACTCCGTGTCAGAATGAATGAAAGTGGAAAATGTTACTCAAAGATACTGCTTGATGACTGTTCCAGGGTACACAGTGGCTACAAGAGAAAACATAAAAGAGCAAATTCAATAGTGGTCAAATTAAAAACTTGTACTGAAAAGACATCTGCCTGCCAAAGTGAAAAATACTAACTGGTTCACAAAACTCTCCTGGGAAACACAATGGTTTATTTGTAAAGGAAAAAGCTAGGTGTATTCATCTTCTCTAAATTATGCATTGAAAAAAAAAAACCAAAGTAAATTATGCATTGAATGTAAACAAATATCTCATAGAAGAAATGTTACTTTTTAAATATATTTATAGATTGTATCATAGAATCTTTTAGACATGTGAATCTATTTAGGTAATATTTTAAACTTTGTGTCCCTTAAAATTATCAGAGCAAAAAGCAAGTATTGTATGCCAGTGTGTGCTTAAGATTCTTTTGGTTCCCAACTTTGGGAGGGACAAATATTTTAAAACATTGTGTTGATGAGGAAGGTTGAAAAATACAACAATTTGATCTAGTCCATTTTTTAATAGTAGGTTTTTGTAAAGTGAAACACACACATATATATACCTCTCTCTCTCTCTCTCTCTCTCCTTTCATCTCGTCTTTCCTGATAACACAGTGTGGATTTGAAATGTCTTTGAAAATAGGGACAATTTTATATATCTCCATACTTCTCCCACCATCTATCAAAGGGCTAGATTTTTAATAAACATTTGTGTAATGAATAAATCAGTTATATACTGCAAGCTATGGCTATAAAAAGTCAAGTATAGTGACAAAGTATATTGAGTAACTTTCTTTCATTTGATTTTGCTATTAACAGGAATTACACTATCTCTGCTTTACCGACGTTATATATTTGGACAAAATACAATTACGTTTTGAAACCTCAGCTTCCATAAAAATGAAGTGTTTGGAAAGATGTAATACTTTGAAAACTGTAAAGGCACAGATAACATAATTTAATGCCATTTTTCCTGCTTAGGTTTAGAATGGTTTGAGGAATGTATGACGTCTGTCATAAATGACTGGTAAATGGAGAAATTAATTTCACAGGTTTTATTGCATTGAATTTTGGTAGATTTAGTAAAGATATAGTCAAATTAACAAGAAGGCAATTCTTTGAATGTTAGTGTCTGTTTTATCGGAGATAAGAATTACATGGAATTTGGGAAGCCATTTCTTCTAGCCCAATGAGATAATACAGGGCTTCTGTTAATACCCTGAGTCAGAATTCCCCTGAAATGAGTTGAGAAAGCATTTGGCTGAAGAATGAGTGTTTGCCTCTTCAGTAGCTGTGCCATGGAATCCTTGTACAAATTCGCTTCCAACAGCTCAGACATCAAATATTCATCAACAGTATAATGTTAAATGTAGGACACAGTGTATCCCCATAGCCTTGAGAGATCAGATGTGTGTGACTGCACCTTATTATAATAGTGCATAATCTGAGCTAGAATGGAAAGATAACTCCTTTCACAGGTCATTTAAATATTCATTCAATGAAGATTGTCTCTTTCAACATTTGGGTGCTTATTACCAATGGTATTTGTGTTTATGTGTGAAGAAGATAAAGTGCTACTTGGAGTTAATGATGTCAAGAGTCCCCTTGGAAACCAACATAATCTATTAAAAAATTTCAATTTGAGTAAACTTTTTTGGTATATCTTTCCTATTAATATATGCAATTTCAATGGAATATTTTGGTTTGCTTTTGATCTCTATTAATTAGTCTGAGGATCACTTTAGAAATTTGCTGCTTCAATTCTTCAGAGTTTTCGGTGGGAATTTGGACATGATTTTTACCCACTGGGAGAACATCTTGATGACTATAGTTAAATAATTGTTACTGAAGAGAGACATTTTCTGGAATGATTTATTTTAATGCTCTTTAACATTTAAGATACTATGCTCAGATTCCTGTTATATGCTTGCTACATTGGATATTACTATTCTATATTATGGTGCCTCCATTGACAATTGTCTGATTTTTCAAAAGTGTAAATTTAATCATATCATCCTTTCTTTTCTTACCCTGTAAGTGTGACTTTCTTTTTGAGTTCAAAATCTAAACTTCTTAGGATATCACATTCAACTCTCCCTCATCTCTCCATAGATAACTTTGCATCTTGTTTTCTGCTGTTCTCCTAAGATGTAATCTTCATAGCCTTTTGGAGCTACTTGCCATCCCCCAACACCCTATTAAATATATTGAAACATAAAAGCTCATCTATTTGTTATAAGCAAATACATAAATAAAATGTAATGTGTCATTAACAACTTTCCAATATAATATACTGAAATTGGTTTTTCTATGTTTTGTGGAAATTTAAAAAAATACATAATCACTAGCATTTGTTGAGTGCTTATTATTTTCTGTACATACAACTCAATTCGTCTTTATAATAACTCTATAATGTTAGTGATTTTTAAATTATTCTGATTTTACAGATGAAGAAATAGAAGTTCAGAATCCTTAAGTGACTTTCCCAAGGACACGCAGGACGAGGATGGGAGTGAAGGAGAGACTAAACTATGATTCAGAACCAGGCAGTCTGATTTGGGAATAGACACTTTCTCCATTCCAAAAGAATATTGCAAAATATTCCTTAGAAACATTTTGCCTAGAGGACTATATCTCTAAAAAGAATGTACAAAAAATAATAATAATACCATAAAACTTACCTTTCAAAAGTTATATATGTGTTAAAGAAAGAAAATTAAAATGTGAAATTTGATTAGTGAGATATCTTAATAACTATACTCTACAATTTGATTTCAATTCCTGTCACACAAACCTTTGCCTTTCCGTGATGGAAAACGTCCAACAGATTCTCATAATGGATTTTTAAAATAATTTATTCACTCTTTTGAAACTCCTTCATTTAACAAAGAATGAAATAAAAACAAAAGACCCAGTACATTAATAGTAAAGAGAAAAGTAAGAAATTTGGACTAGTGTAACACAAGATAAGTTAAACCACTCTGTATTAGTCAGGATTATCTAGAGGGACAGAACTAATTAACATAATAGTTTATCAGGTATTAATTCACATACTCACAAGGTCCCACAATAGGCCATCTGCAAGCTGAGGAGCAAGGAGAGCCAGTCTGAGTCCCAAAACGGAAGAACTTGGAGTCTGATGTTTCAGAGCAGGAAGCACCCAGCATGGGAGAAAGATGTAGACTGGAAGGCTAGTCCCATCTTGTTGCTTCACCTTTTTAGCCTGCTTTATATTCACTGGCAGCTGATTAAATGGTGCCCACCCAGATTAATGGTGGATCTGGCTTCCCCAGCCCACTTATTCAAATGTTAATCTCCTTTGGCAACACCTCACAGACACACCCAGGATCAGTACTTTGTATCCTTCAATCCAATCAAGTTGACACTCAGTATTAACCATCACAAGCCCACCCATTGTCAACTTGAACCCATACACATCTCCCGAGATCCTACATAATCTTTAAATAAAGACAATAAGAAGGTTTATAATTACACCTAACATAGTACAACTGTCCTTCCTACAACCAGAAGTGCACCAATCCCCAAACCAAATACTATTACACAAAGTTAACAATACTTAAATGCTTATGTGAAGTCAATAAATCTTATGTCATGATAAAGGAAAAAGTAAATAAAATGAAGATATTTTCTTAGTACAAGTGTATACATGTACAAACATGTTTTTAACCAAAAAATGAGAAAATGCTCATGACAATTATAGCCCTCATGGCTGCAGCTGGTCACATGGTCACAGCTGACATTGATGACTAACTTCTACTGCCCATTCTGTATTCCCTTTGCCTTCGTCAAGGATCTTAGCAGGTCATGGATTGTATCTGGTGGAGTGACCCAACCCTTCACAATCTGGAAAGGTCTGGGACATTTGTAGTCCTGCCTGGATTGGGTTGTTGTAGCTTCCCACTGACCTTAATCACAGGGCATGGTAATACTAAGAGACTCCTGAATGGATCTCCTATATTCCATGCATACTCTTCCTTACCTCTGTTGTGGAGTAGTAGATTGATTTAATCTTGATAGTCCAGATCGGATCCATCACTCCAGCCTACACTGTACTTCCCTTCTTAGCCTATTAACTTAAAGGTAGGAGGGGTCCAAAGTGTCCAGGTGGTAGTCTTAACTTCCAGTTTAATGGAACTGTTGTTGTGTCTCCTGGTGGCAGCCTTCCTCCCTCTGAAACTAAGGCCTGTAGGCCAGCAGAATGTAATGTCACAGGGAACAGGGAGCAAAAATTTTGCTAGTGGATCACTAGGAGTGATGGTAAGTGATGCCACTTGCACTTTTATCCCTTGATTCCTGGACACATGAATCCTGGCTATGAGAGAGACAGTACTGTGTATGGATGCTGATTCAGAGCATACATGACCTTCTGGAGAACTTTGCCCCAGCCTACAAAGTATTGTCACCTAGTGGGTGTAATTGTGACTTCAATAGGCCATTCCACTGTTCTGTCAATCCAGCTGCTTCAGGATAATGGGGAACATGTAAGACCAGTGAAGTTTGTGAGCATGAGTCCACTGCCACACTTCTTTAGCCATGAAGTACCTTGGTCAGAGGCAATGCTGTGTGGAATACCATGACAGTGGATAAGGCATTCTGTGAGTCCACAGATGGTAGTCTTGGCAGAAGCATTGCATGCAGGATAAGTAAACACATATCCAGAGTAAGTGTCTATTCCTGTGAAGAAAAACTTTCCCTTTTGCATGATGAAAGAGGTCCAATATAATCAACCTGCACCAGGTAGCTGGCTGATCACCCTGAGGAATGGTGCCATATTAAGGGCTCAGTATTGGTCTCGGCTGCTGGCAAACTGCACACTCAGCAGTGGGTGTAACCAGGTCAGCTTTGGTGAATGGAAGTCCATGTTGCTGAGCCCATGCATAACTTCCATTCCTGCCACCATGGCCACTTTGTTCATCATCCATTGGGCAATGACAGGGGTGGCTGGGGAAAGAGGCTGAATGGTGTCCACAGCATGGGTCATCCTATTCACTTGATTGTTAAATCCTCCTCTGCTGAGGTCACCTGTTGGTGAGCACTCACATGGGATACAAATATCTTCACAGATTTTGACCACTCAGAGAGGTCCATCCACATACCTCTTCCCCAAAATTTGACGCCAGTTATTCAATCATGCTTTTTCCAAGTCCCTGACCATCCAGCCAAGCCACTGGCTGCAGCCCATGAATTAGTGTATAATCGGGCATCTGAGCATTTTTCCTTCCATGCAAAGTACACAACCAGGTGCACTGCTGAAAGTTCTGCCCACTGGGAAGATTCCTCTTCACTTTCCTTCAGGGATGTCCTAAAAAGGGACTGTAGTTCTGCAGCTGTCCACTTTCAGGTGGTGCCTGCATATCGTGCAGAACCATCTGTGACCTAGACCCTAGCCTTCTCTTTCTCTGTCAACTGATCATAGGGAACGCCCCATGAGGCCATCAGTGCAGGCTTTAGGAGAGAAAACAGGGTTTCAAGAGTGGAGACCACGGGCATTTGGGCCACTTCCTCATGTAACTTATTTGTACCTTCAGGACCTGCTCAAACCCAATCATAGCACTTTCATTTGATGATGGAATTCTGCTGTGCATGACCCACTTTATGGCTAGATGGATCAGAAAGCACCCAGTTCATGATAGGCAGTTCAGGTAGCATGGTGATTTGATGAGCTATAGTCAAACATTCAGTCTTTACCAAAGCCCAGTAATAGGCCAAGAGCTTGTCTCCCAAAAAGAGAGTAGTTATCTGCACAAGATAGCAGGTCCTCACTCCAAACTCCTGAAGGCCTCCACTGTGATTCCCCTATGGGGGCTGCCAAAGGCTCCAAACAGCATCCCTATCTGCCACTGACACCTCAGACACCATTGGATCTGCTGGGTCACATGGCCCACAGAACAGAGCAGCTTGCACAGCAGCCTGGACGTGTTGCAGAGACTTCTGTTCTGTACCCCACTCAAAACTGGCAGCCTTTTGAGTCATTCAATAAATGGGCTGGAGTAACATACCCAGATGTGAAATGTTTTTCCTCCAAAATCCAAATTGTGCCTCTTTCTTGGTTATAGGAGGAGCCAAGTGCAGCAATTTATCCTTCACTTTAGAAGGAATACCCCAACAGGCCCCACACCACTCGACCCTTAGAAGTTTTACTGAGGTAGAAGATCCCTGAATATTAGTCAGGTTTATTTCCCATCCTCTGGCATGTAAATGTCTCACCAATACATCCAGTGTGTTTTCTACTTCTTGCTCACTGGATCCAGTTAACATAATAGCATCAATCTAAAGGAGCAGTGTGATATCTTGCAGAAGCAAAATGCGATCAAGTCTCTCCAAATAAGATTATGACACAAAGCCAGAGAGTTGATATATCCATGAGGTAGGAAGGTAAAGGTATATTGCTGGCCCTGCCAGCTGGAGGCAAATTGCTTCTGGTGGGCCTGAAGGACAGGAATGGAGGAAAAGGCATTTGCCAAGTCAATGGCTGTATACTCAGGTACCAGGAGATGTGTTAATTTGCTCAAGCAATGAAACCACATCAAGTACAGCAGCTGCCATTGGAGTCCTTACTTGGTTAAGCTTATGATAATTCACTGTCATTTTCCACGATCCATCTGTCTTCTGCACAGGACAAATAGGAGTGTTGAACACAGATGTGATGTGGGAATCACCATCCTGGGTCTTTCAAGTCCTTGATAGTGGTACTAATCTCTGCAATCCCTCCAGGGATGTGATATTGTTTTTGGTTTACCATTTTTCTAGGAAGAGGCAGCTCCAATGGCTTCTATCTGACATTTCCCACCATAACAGGTTCTCACCCTACCAGTCAGGGAGCCAATGTGGGCGTTCTGCCAGCTTCTAAGTATGTCTATGCCAATTATGCATTCTGGCACTGGGGAAATGACCACAGGATGAGTCCAGGAACCCACTGGACCCACTGTAAGTTGGACCTGAGTTAAAACTCCATTAATTAGCTGACTTCCATAAGCCCCTACTTTAACTGGAGGGCCATAATGACATTTTAAGTCCTCTGGAATTAACGTTAGCTCAGAGCCAGTGTCCAGTAGTCCCTGAAATGTCTGATTATTTCCCGTTCCCCAGTGCACAGTTACCCTGGTAAAAGGCCAGGGGTCTCCTTGTGGAAGGATGGGAGAAAGGTTAACGACATAAATTGTCAGTAACGTAGTGGGGTGCTTCCTCAAGGGGACCCAGCCTGTCCTTCATTTAAGGAGTTCTGGGTCTATAAACTGGCTCAAGTCTGGAAATTGACTGAGGAGCCATGGTTTTCTGTTTTTAGTATTCAAATGAGTCTTTTGTCCTTTTGATCTAGAAGTTTTCTGTTTATATAAATTAAGTACGAATGCAGTAGACTTCTTAAAATTTCACTTCTAGGAACACCAGGATTAATTAGCCAATGCCAGAGCTCTACGTGAGTCAGACTATTCTGATTGCTGCTTTGCCTCTGCAGTCTAGTACAGTAGCTACGCCCACCTTGCCTGTGATGGCTGAGTGCCACCACTTGACCCCTGCCACCTCTGGATCCAATTATTTCCATTTAAATTTTGTAGTTGAGTGACTGTGATTCCCACTGTTAGATCTGACATACAGAGAAGAGCAATTATGGGCTCTTCAACAATGCAGGTGCCACCCTCGCAAATCTGTTTCACAAGGCATTTGTCAAGGGTATATCTTCTAGACCCTCCAAGCTAGGATGAGTAGGTCTAAAGTCACTAATCCACTCCACCATCCCAATCTCCCTAAGCCTTTAGATACCTTCCTCTAATTAAACCAAGGGAGATCACTCATTTCCAGCTGGCTCACAGTGGGTCATCTTTTCATCCATATTTCAGCTAACCAAGCAAATAAACTACTAGAACCTTTCTAAACTCCCTGAGCTGCAACATTACATGCAGAGTTCATACTTAGTGGGCCCAAATCAACAAATTCAGCCTGATCCAACTCCATTTATGTTCCTTCCACCATCATATTCTGGACTCCACTCAAAATTGGCAGCCTTTCAGGCTCCTCAATAAATGGGCTGGAGTAACACACTCAAATGACGAATGTCTAGTTATAGGTCTAGAAGCCAACAGGGGTGTTGTAGGTGGCTTCTGAGAACAACATTATCTTACCTGGCAACTGCCTCAGGCGAGGTCATCACTGTTGTCTCAGGAAGCACAGGGTTTATCTCCTCAGACAAATGTGGAAAGGCTGATGGCAGCATGGGTCAGGTGGGGATGTGGCCATTACTGGGGATGGGGGAGCTGTTTCTTTCAGCAAAAAGTTTCATAAGAGTTTACAAACTCAGTGTTCCCAGCTTCATCAGGGACCTCCCACATTTCTCCATTCCAAGTTGCAGGGTTCTATTCTTTTCTAATCAATGTCATCACTTTAACAGTAGACACCTGGTGAGGCTGTGCATGCACCTTTCATTGCAGGTCAGCCACTTGCATGATAAGAGCTTGTGTTTATTTTTTCACAATTTTGGCTCTTTCTCTGCAGGAGATGAGACTCTCACTCAGGGCAATCTTAGCAGATTTGAGACCCAGTATCTGCTTCTGAAGCCACGAGTTAGAATCCCTGAGTTTATAATTTTCTCTCATCACTTTGTCCACTAACCTTAGGAGCAACCAACCAGCTTCAGTATGTTCCTTAGTTTTCCACATATGGTCAAAGGTATTATGTAGTCACTAAGCTTCTTGCTTCTCACAAGCAGTGAATCAGGAGTGTCAAATGCATTTATTTTGCATAACTCTCTAAACAGTTCGTGCCAAGGACTAACTATCAGTATTCTCCATACTATTACAAGTAGAATTCTTAGCATTTTGGGGTCATATCAAGCAACCAATTTCAAAAATCCCAAAACCAATGAAAGAACTCCATCCTTAATATTCTGTTCATCTACAACCACTCCTGGTACCAAAATCTGTATTAGACAGGGTTTTTTTTTAAGGTGCAGAACACAATAGGAGATGTCTATATCTATATCTATATCTATATCTATATCTATATATATATGTAGAAATAGATATTATTATTATTAACTCACATGATCACAAGGCCCCACAATAGGCCTTCTGCAAGCTGAGGAGCAGGGAGCGTCAGTCTGAGTCCTGAAAATAAAGAACCTGAAGTCTGATGTTTGAGGGCAGGAAGAATCCAGCATGGGAGAAAGATGTAGGCTGGGAGGCTAGGCCAGTCTTATCTCTCTCTTTTTTTTTCTTTTGTGCCTGCTTTATATTCTTGCCACACTGGCAGCTGATTAGATGGTGCTCACCAGATTAAGGGTGGGTCTGGCTTTTCCAGCCCACTGACTCAAATGTTAATCTCCTTTGGAAACACACTCACAGACACACCCAGGGTCAATACTTTGTATTCTCTAATCCAATCAAGCTGACAGTATTAACCATCACACCTCGTGATGAACAAGGTATGCTTAGAGGTTCCTAAAAAGCGGCCGGGCACGGTGGCTCATGCCTATAATCCCAGCACTTTGGGAGGCCGAGGAGGGTGGATCACGAGGTCAAGAGATCGAGACCATCCTGGTCAACATGGTGAAACCCCGTCTCTACTAAAAATACAAAAAAATTAGCTGGGCATGGTGGCACACGCCTGTAGTCCCAGCTACTCGGGAAGCTGAGGCAGGAGAATTGCTTGAACCCAGGATGTGGAGGTTACGGTGAGCCGGGATCACGCCATTGCACTCCAGCCTGGGTAATGAGCGAAACTCCGTCTCAAAAAAAAAAAAAAAAAGTTCCTAAAAAGCAAAGTCAAAGGAGGGAAACACTATGAAAATGTAGACAAGGGAGGCCCACTGCACATGATTGCCCTGAGCATCATTGAGGAGCTCCTTCATCTTTCTGCAGTACCATTGTCAGCAAGACTTTGATGTGATGATCATGGAAACAAGGACATGAGAGGTGTTCAGAATCAGAATCCAACCTGATGACATGCACTGTATGTAAAATCTGTGGCCTACCAGACAGGGAAAATGTGAAAAGAATACTGAATATAGAATTTTGCCCACACAAATCAGGTAATAAATTTAAGACTATGAAAGAATGCCGTAAGTATACAAAGGATTCAGTAGAATATAATTTAAAATGTTTTTAAAGCCAGATAGGAAAACACGTAAATGCATTAAGGGACTCACAAATTGCAATATCCAAGGCCTTAATTACCATCTCTATTTGGCTGCAGGATTCTTTAGTAAAAGGAAGAATGAGGCAATAGGGGAAGAAAAAGAACAATGTAACAGTATTTCTAATGATTTAAAGGTCATAGAGTCCCTATTACAGATTATGAAAAGGAGCTCTATTGCTGGTGAATGTTGCAAATGAATCAGACTTCAACTATTCAGCAGACCTCACCAGCAGGTGAGCAACCTCAATATAATTGTTTCCTAGATAAGTCTTTTCATACTACAAAAGATTAGAATTAGACATATATGTAAAGGAGAAGTAAATCAGACTTTAAAAACCCTTTCTATGTTAACTTTGGAAATCACTTGTTCACATATGTTATGCTGTTAAATGCGACTATCTGTTTAAAGGAATTTAGCATATTAGACTTGCTAACTCCAATTTAAATTTAAAATGTATTATTGATAATTTAAATATAGACTCCAGGGAATATGCTGAAAGATTAAATATACATTTATTAACTTTATAAAAAGCTTAAAATTGTATAATGACTTTAATTATATATGTTTAACTCACTAAATTAATAAAATAGTTTATTTGATAAAGTTTGGTTTCTATTGGGGTAGAATACAACTAAGAAATGATGCAAGATATTTTGCTCCTTAGTACAGCTAAAATCTGGCATCTTGTTTCACAACCTGGAAAAATTAGACACACAAAATTTATGAAAAGAAAGCTCTCAGTANAAAAAAAAAAAAAAAAAAAAAAAAAAAGAAAAAAAGAAAGTGTGGGGGAGGGTGTCCTGCAACAGGCTCCGACCTCACCGATTGAATACAAGGCCACACCAAATGAGCTGAAGAGCCAGGCTCCTCCCCGCTACACAATGCTCAAATTCTCAGTGGCTCCACCCTATTCTCCCAGTGCACAGGTGGACTCCTTAGTCTGAGTGACTGCACATTGATTTATTTCCCTTACTGCACATGTGTTAAGGGACGGAATTTTTCACTGTGGGCCAATTTAGGCAAGCCCCTTGTGCACAATGACCTGGGAGGCACTTGGTTGTCTCCTGTCTTGATCAGAAGTAAGGGAATTGGCAGTTATTAATTAAAGGCCCTATTGAAAGCATAATTTTATTTGATTTATAAAGTCTTAAAAAACTCTACTTGGATTAATTATTTAGAATATCTGTGTTTTTAATTTATATTTCTAATGATTTGAATGTTCCTTTTGAAAACTCCCTATTAACTATAAGTTTATCAAAGTCACATTATTCTTGTATGTAGCACAGTACAGAATCTATGACTGTTCATTGGTCAAAATAGGGACAACGGAGCAAGAGAGGGCATCTGAGATTATACAAGTGTTCTTCCAAGCAATGCTTTATTTTTAAAAAGGTAAGTAATTTCACTAAAATGAAGTTTTCAGGCAGATATTAATATGTGGAAAATTGTGCAATGTCTATAAGGCTAAAATACTCAGTAGCAATTTTTAAAAGATGAAGGCACAATGTCCATATGTCTTTTCTTTTATTGGACCTAAATGAAACATAAGGTTATATTATTCATTCTAAGTATTGCATGGAGAATTAAAATAACATAACAAATATATTTCATGCTAGTGATTTATAGATAATCTAAAAAAATAAAAAGTGAATATTTCTGATACCTATATATTAGCTGGACTTTCAGAAGAGGTCAGTAGTAAATAACTAGTATTGAAATTCCTACTGTTGTTCAACGTGTGAAAATTCTGTATTTCAGGCAGCAAAGTTGACATTTTGTTGAAAAATTGAAGATGTTCAAACATATTATTGACTCATTTGGATACCAGTCAATTTTTCATGACAGTGGGATAGGAACTTTTCTCTAGGTAGGTCAATAAATGTTTGTTGACATACTTTTGTATCTATTCAAATTACCAAATAAATGCTTGATTTAAGCACATTATTTTGCATTTTAAAACATTAAAAAATGCTTGTAATGACCTTGAGAATTTTGAGAGTAGGAATATTCAATTGTCTTTATATATTACAAAAGTACTTGAGTAAAATTTATACATAGGTTTTAATTTTTAACAGATTTAGCCTGCCAAAAAAAAAGTTAGCTCAAAAATACCCACCCCCGCCTCGGACAATTTGTTTGACAAGTTGAGTTTAGTTATTTGGTATATTCCATCTAGAAAGACAGTCTTCCAATTTTATATCTTTTGTTTTGGGCATAGATCATAATAAATGGTATTAATTTTTTATGACAGTAATTACACAGTGGCTTTTGTATCTTTCTTTGGACTATCACTGTACTATGGTATTTAAACTATGGCATCAACATAGAAGAAAATGATCATCTTTTTCCAGTCTTCCTCGTCACCTTCTTCCACAATACTTTGTGAAAACTTGGTATGCCAGACTCAGATGCAGCACAGATAGGGCTAATCAAATAAGGAGCAAAAGAAAAGCTAGTTCCTCTTATCCTAATTCCTAAAGAATTATCAAAAGAAGAAAAAGCAAGAGTAACATGTGCCCCACCACCACCACAAGTTAAAAGCACAAGAAAGAGTAGAATTAAGCATGGGAAGCAATGAAAGAAGGGCTTTTAAGAATCCCACTTTACATATAGTGTTCTGAGGACAGACCACCTCCCAGCCGCCTCACACAAACCTCAAATTAAATTCAGTGGAACTTTATTGTTAAGCTAACAGAGGACTGAGACTTTGCTTCCTATATAATAAGTATGAAACAAAAATTCTTCTCATGCTTCTGAATGGCATGGGAAGTGTAGAGTCTGGCCAGTGGCTCACATGAGAGGGAATCATTGAGGCAGGCCAATGTTTTCTCAAAACTAGAACACTGGGTGCAGCAAACCGCAATGGCATACGTTCACCTACGTAAAAAACCTGCACATCCTGAGTATGTACCCCAAAACTTAAAATAAAAATTAAAAAAAAAAACCTAGAACACTGGTGAATTCGATATAGGCCAGTAGCAGGGAAATCATATTAAAGTCACAGACCTACGGGATGTCTATGAGAATATCAATAGCTGAAGGGAGGAGAAGCCTCTGGGGAAGACCATGAGGTACTATCTCCATTGAGAGAAGACAGGCAATAAGTTACTGTGGAGTGTAAGTTACACCAATTGTTTTCAGCTGGACATTCCTGCAGATTAACTAGGAAAAGGCCAATCATCCTCAGCTCAACTGTCACCAGCCTGGGGGGGATCCTTAGCTATTGAATGGCAAATACCAACACGAGCCAAAGCCTGCCTCGTGGATCCATAAAACCCCTATCTTCTCTGCAAGCGTAAGGTCCCATCATAAAACAACTGCAACCTCATATACTAAAAGGCCACTTCATGCCACCTCGAGAGACAGGATTTATCTGAACTCTCCAAACAGAGATAAAATTGCCTAAAGGGACAGTTTCAAAGACCTGATTAGACCAAAATCCACAGTTATTTATTTCCACCTTAACTGAGGCAAGATCAGAAGAATTTATAGAAATTCTCTGTTCTTCTGAATGTATTTAATATATGAGTAAGAAATTTACCTGCCACCTTTAGGAGGATTGTCTCGCATCTTTAAGAATCTCTGTGAACATGTAACAAGGCCCTGTTGAAAGTGATGACTTTATTTATGAGCATGTAACTGCATCCATAGCTGATTACAAACCTGTAATCTTAATTAGAGAGCCAAGGCACATTGAGTTCATGGATGCAATTCCAAGTGAGATAATGAATGACAGAGACTCAACAGAGGAAGTAAAGAAAGGAGGATTCACGGAAAATAATTATTAAAGTCCCTTCCTGGACCCTGGCATTTTTATATAGGTGAGCCAAGATTCAGCAATGGCAACTGAAGCCATATGTGCAGTAGCCAGGGAGAGATTTGAACAGAGTGTACTCTGGAAGAGGATAAACTCTAGACACAAGCCTGAAAAAAACCCTGTAGCTAGTAAGGCATAAGATAGGACCAGTTTGAGACATCTTAAAAAGCTGAGAGTATAATCAAACTTTCTGATGAGGACGGACGCCTATTTCTCTCTCAAGCCAGGTCTCTGAGGCCAGAGACTGATCAGTGACTTGCGGATTGAAATGCGAATGGAGAGGAGGCCAGGGAGAAGTCCTTCATACAAGGGACCAGATTGTACTTCAGGCAGCCTTTGAGTAGAGCCCGCTGCTTTCTCTGAGGCTTAAACCCACTCAATGTTTGCCAGTGGTCACATCTTAGCTCAGTGGACATGCAGAGGAAACTGAGTCTTGAGAAGGATCACATCATCATTCAATGAGTCATGAGACTTTCTGCCAGTAATCACAGTGCACCATAAGCAAGATAGTAAAAAGGAGAAAATATTTTGGATAAAGACCTACCTCTCAACTTCTTGGAAGGAAATGGGCTCCAAGGTCATAGCAAGTAGTCATTAAAGGACCACGTTGATTTGCTAAAGGGGGCTTATAACTGTGGGATAGTATTTTAAAATACTGTCTATTAGTGTGTGTTTCTAATTTGCACTTATGTATATTTTATATTTTTTTCTAATCAAAATGAGGCATCATTCTACCCAGTAGGAATTTTCATTGTTATAACAGGAATGCAAAAAGAAAGAATAAGCTAATATTAATCATCACCAAAACTACATTAATGCAGAGAAGATATGCATATCTATTTTGAACTTAATTTCACTACCAGCTATCAAGTGCTTTGCTTTCCATGTGCTGTATAAGAGAATATGCATCCAAATTATCTAAAAATCTGTATTTGATTATTTTAATCAAGAAGCGGAAGGAGGAAAGCTATGGCATAGCCTTGCTTTACATCACTTGGACAGGAATTGGTTTGCCAAAGGCTTGGCTCTCAGGATTCTGATTCTAAAATAGTGCTATGAAAGGAGTTTGAATATGCATGAGAATTGATGCCTCCATCACAATTACATTGCTGATCCTGAAGACAGCTATTGCCTAGGTATAAATCTTTGACGATGGATTGAAAAATGGCAAACCTTCAATTTTAAGCATTTTAAGCATTTTCTCAATTCGGTGAAGCATTACATCAATGATTAACCATAGATTAATTATTTCTGAAGTTGCTTTGCTCCGTAAAGGTGGCGGTAAACTACTATTATTATCCAATGCACTAAAAACGTTGACATGGAGATTTGAAGGAAATGTTTGGTTGGTCATTTAGTGGGGGTTAAATGGATGCAGATACAGATAAAAGGAACTACTTTGAAGCAATAGAAAGCATACAGTTCTATGCCATGACTGGATTTTCCCCTTACCTCAAACATAATTTAAACAATTTGGGTGGCAGATCTTAGCATGTTAGTATTTTTTTAAATTACAGGCTCTAATGGTGTGACTCTATTTCAGAAAGGCTATTGAAAAATATTTCTAAAGAATAATATTAAAAAATTTTGGGAAAATATCATCTATATGTCACTGAAAATTATATTATTAAAAACCCCTGTTACTTAGGCAGACCATAATTTTCAATTCTGAATACATGTAAACAATAAATTAATGGATAGTTTATAATAATAAGGAAATCTTACAGTCTAACATTCAAAAGAAAATCCCAAAATTTATTAATGAATAGGTACTATTATTATAATTATGTAAAGCAGGCAGAAGCTAACTTTATAGATTTAAGTCCCACATAACAATTACATTACCATATATACTTCTCTATTTACAATGGTGTTACATCCTGATAAATTCATTGTAAGTTGAAAAATTGTTAAGTCAAGCCACTGCAAGTCAGAGACCATCCATATATTAATGTGGCTTTGTTTTTAGGAGATGGAAATATTGATTTGATTTTTCATTTTCTGTCTTTCAAAATTTCTGTAAATTCCAAATTGTATAATGATCAAATAATTTTAATTAGACATTAGAAATGTCTGTTTTGAGATGACAGTGTTTCTGTAGTGTTTTCCTTTCTGATTTACTAAGCAATAGCTAATACAATTGCTAAGGATATTCTGGAGCTGAATGGTTGGAGTACTTCTGTCACTTACATGTGTCTTTCTCTTCACCTCTACCATTGCTTGAGTTTTCTACTCGATCAGGTGCTCTGTGTCTTCAGATGGCCTCCGACTTTCTTGGAATCCACAGCCACATCGCTCCCTGCTCATCTGTCTATCCTTGGTAGTGGTGTTTCATGCATCATGCTTCAAAATGAAAGCTTTCCTCCCACACATTAAAATCCCTTTGCTCCAAGAGTTCTCTCCTTGTTGTCTTGGTTATAGTATTGCTTTTAAACATTATAACTAAAAACAAAAATTATGATTATCTTAAATTTATAATTATATTAAAATATTGTGGGGCAAAGGCAATTTTGGGTGTGCCAATTTTCCTTCTCTTCTCTTTTTTCTTTTCTACTCTTTAAAAACAAAAACAGACAGAATGCACATGTGTATGTACAGAGGTGTTTATGTATGTAAGGGTGCATATATGTGTTGTTTTGTCAGTTGAGGGTGGTTCACATAGTTGGAGAAATTCTGCAACCAGAATAGCCTTTCTAACTTTCCCTTTGGCTGTTACTTGAGTAGCCTACCAACCCACTGAGAGAGACTCATTGAGCTAGTTTTTCGGCGAATTAAAGCAATATTTTCCAAGTAGTTTTAAAAATGCATGGTTTAGAAAGAAAAAAAGGCATTGCATTCTATCCAATAAGAATGTGAAGGACTCAGTCTTAACATTCCTATTGATGTAAGAGAAGACAGGAGACACTTGTTCATGAGGTGGGAGATAGAGGGATGATGGGAGAAGACATGACTGGATCTTGGATATTAAGGGTTTCTGAGATGGCATTTGAAATCAAATTTCACAGTGAGGAATGATAGGAACACTCAGATGTGAGAGCTGAGACAGCTAGTGCCGTGTTTACTTTCAGGAACTCTGGGATGAGCAACCTCAAAGACCTACCGTTCAATGGTGTAGGAGCATCTAATTATAAATGGCAACATGGTGTGTTTGCTCATGGGAGGACCTAAGAAAGCATCCTTTTTCCTTTATCGCTGAGGTTCCTTTGATTTCCTGTGTTCACTACTTTACCTGTTTACCCCTATTCATGAAAGTGGTCTACAGCGGAAGTCGTCTGCAGACCTAAGGAAACTTGGTAGTCAATACTAGTCAGTCAAAGACCGTGGAAAACCTCAGACATCAGCAGAAGCATCACAGGAGAAAGAGAACAAAGACCAAATGCCAGGCGAAATTGTTTCCATTTCAGTGGTTGCCAGTGCAGAACTGTGATAGACAAGGTTCCTTTCCTGATGCTGCAAGAGTGAATAAGCCCATCCACTATGCCAAGGTGATACTCAGAATTCTCAATACCCAGAATTGAGTATTGAGAATTAATATTTATTATGAGTTTTATACATCTGTATACCATCCTGGGAAGAAGTGACAAATGAAGGAATCCATAAACTTGACTGGGTTTTAATCAGAAATGATTGGTAAGATACTGAATTTGTCAGCATTTACTTTGAAGTGCTTAAATGATTTATTATTAAGTGGAAATGAAGAATCAAAATTTTTATGCAATAATTCAACAAATATTTTGAGCACTCACTAGTGATGATTCTAGTTACTGGGATACAGTATTGGGAGAAAAAAAATAGAGAACCATCACCCATAGCTCTTTGATTCTAGGCTACAAGGAGTCATAGAAAATACGCAAATAAATAGAGGACATGTTAAGTGACATTAAGTGCTGTGAGCAATAATAAATCCAGACAAAAGATAGAAAACAGTGTGGTGCTGTTTCAGACAAGCTAATCAATGAATAATTTTTGTGAAGTTAGTATTTCAGCAGAGTCCGGAACAAAGTGAGGGGAAACACGCTGTGGCTATTCAAGGAAATAACATTACAAACATAGGAACAATAAGTGAATAGGCCCAAATTAAGAGTTACATATTTGTTTTTGACTTGAAATTGATAAACATATAGTTTAAAGGAATCTTCCTAATAAAGATATTATTACATTAAATTTTCTATACAATAAAGTAGGGAATTTTAGAAAGACATTTGGTAATTACCTAAAGAGTTTTGTAGCCAGGCCCGGTGGCTCATGCCTGCAATCCTAGTACTTCGGGAGGCGGAGGCGGAGGCAGGCAGATCACCTGAAGTTAAGAGTTCAAGACCAGCCTGGCCAACATGGTGAAACCGTCTCTACTAAAAACCCAAAAATTAGCCGAGTGTGGTGGTGTGCTCCTAACCCCAGCTACTCCTGAGGCTGAGACAGGAGAATCGCTTGAATCCGGGAGCCACAGGTTGCTGTGAGCTGAGACTGCACTCCAGCCTGGATGACAGAGCGAGTCTCCCTCTCAAACAAACAAACAAAAACAAAAACAAAAATAGTTTTGCTTAGGTATATACGGATTAATCGCTAAACCTCCACCCTGTCCTGCTGCCGCCGCCTGGCCTCACTCCTCAGCCCCACATACAAACACCAAACCACACACATACAAATACCAAACAAACAAACAACTCATGAATTAAGTGTGGACTAGACAACTAGAAAATATTGGGGAAAAATATAGAAGGATCCTAAATGCATATTGCTTAAGAAATATCTTAAATTTTGCTCCACTGTAGAGAAAACCAGAAATAGCTGTTTACTCCATCAGAAGACTTGTAAAGACTTTGGCACCTCAAGAAAAGACTATGAATAAATGAACATTTACATTTTAACATAACATACAATATTAACAGCATGCGCATTACATCTTTTATTATACCTTCATGAACAGATGATTTTTAGTTGACAAAATACAGATCATATTCCTAAAAGAATTTAACCTAAGCATGCAAGCAAGGAGAAGTGAGGTTTTAATATTTCTTATGAGTTTTATACACCTATACCTCAATAAAGAGAACAATATGATTGTTCTCTGCTTAGCCATTCTGCTTTGATGCAAATTTCCTTCATGAGCTGATCCTAATGGTGACAAAAATAAGTGAAGATAAATAGTGGCAAAATAGCTAACACTACTTTCCTTTTAATTTGCATTTGTTTTAAACTTTCGAAATGTAGTCTTTCAAGTCCAAGAAACAGATAGGATTAAAACAGCAAGTAAAAGAAAGTGAATAATATTCTAAATATGTGGAAGTGCTAGAGTTAAAACTTTAAATTCCTACATTCTTTTGAGAATTTTCAGCTATTATGTTTATGTTTGTGGGAATAATACAGACTTGTATATATGAACAACACATTGTATAGTCCCCAGATATTTCTAGTAAGCTTACAGCTAAGAAAAGAAAAAGAAGTTGTAGCACACAATAAAAATTTGATCAGCATTCTTAATGCTAATTATGTAGGTAAGAAGAATTCTTATGCTGGGTCAGAAATAGTCCATGGAGCCTACGTTTCTTAGCCAAAAGCTATTTCATAGAGCATGCTGTTGAGGCCTGCTTATCCTGTCCGAAATGATTTTGTATCCTGACCAGATTCTAATATATTTCAGGAGTTTTTCAACAGTTACTCAAGAACCTACACAAACCCATATCATCCTTCTGTCTGTTTTTTTTTTTTTAATCAGTAACAATTTCTTGGGATTGTGGACTCCTTTTTAAAAACACCATTTTTACTGCTTGTTTATCTCAAATACTTGTTTACATTAAGTGGAATTTTGAGATTTATGCAAAAGGTCTCTTTTTATTTGTGGACAGTATTTTTTTTTTTTTTTTTTTTTTTTTTTTTTTTTTTTTTTTTTTTTTTTTTTTTTTTTTTTTTTGCTTTACAGATTTTTGTTATTGGTTCTTGACCTTCACTTTTCAGCTGTAAAAGAAACTATTTTCAAATCTCGTTTTATATTAATCTCTCATATCCCCTTTGCTTGTGTTTGAAAATATATCCAACCTAACATTAAAGGCAAACTCAACAGAAGCCGGACCATTTTAAGTACTAATCTACTAGACCTTTTCAAATATATCTCCTGAAACTCCCTGTAATTATGGCTTTGCAACATGTCATTTTTCTCTTTTATTAGGAACACAACAGTATAGTTAAGTTGCATATAACTTTTTCTCTAAAACTGTTTTTACAACATGTTACCGTAAATGAATGCATGAAAGAAGAAAAAGATTCAACAACGTCTTTAAATAGAGTATTCAAGTGGGAGTGTATCATTATGTGTTAGAAACAAAACACATGTGTTTCAAAATAGAATATTTTAATATTTTCCCCTTTGTCTTGTTTATGTATGTTCAAATTAATGAAACTTAGGCTACATGCATCAATCTGTAGAATATGAGATTTCTAAATTTGCATTTATGGAAAATATTCTATACATAATTCAAATTTAATTATACATGAGAAAGCTTTACTCTTGGAAAATGCTTCATAATAAAAGCCAAAAGTGAAAAGGTACATCTTCAAACAAAATTTGTTGGTTTGCTAATTTCAGTTGATATACAATGGGATAGCACTTGCTTTTTTGGTAGCAAGTCTTATTTTCATATTTTCATTTCTTTCAAATCAAAATATGGTAGTTAAAATAATATAAGCAATGAATTGAATAAAATGAAAAGTTTTTCCTATTCTCCTTTTGTTTATATTGAATGAAACATATTGCTATTCAAGAAAACCTGGAAATATTCTGAGCACTGTCTTTGTATTAGGCTGTTACTGCTGCTGCAACAAATGACCACGGATTTAGTGACTTAAAACACACATTTGTTTATTATTAGTGCTCTGGAGGACAGAAACTGAAAAGTGGGTCTCATGGGCTAATTCCAAGTGTTGGCAGAGCTGCATTTTTTCTGGAGGCTCCAGGGGAAAATGATTTCCTCTCCTTTTCCAGCTTCTGGAAGCTGCTTCATTCCTTAGCTCCTGGCCCCATCTTCCATCTTCAAAGCCAGCAGTGCAGCATCTTCCAATTTCTCTCTCTAACTGCTGTCATCATCCTGTTACCTTCCCTTATTCTAACTGAACTGCCTCCCTCTCATAAGTACTCTTGTGAATCCACTGGGCCCAGGATAATTGTTATTCAGAACAATCTCCTCATTTCAACATGTTTTAATCAATCACATTTGCAACGTACCTTTTGACACATAAAGCAACACATTTGCAGATTCCAGGATTAGGAGATGGACATCTTTCATGGGTCATTATTTAGTCTACCACATCAATTCTTGATTTTTCTGAAATACCTAGATAGTGAAGATGTAGGGCTTTATCAAATAATATTGTGTTTTAAAACTCAAAAAGCCAAAATGAATATGATTATCATTTAAAACTATTATTGCAGATTTACTTTTAAAAACTCTAAGTGGAAAAGTGATTTTTTTTTTAACTTAATAGTCATAGAGTCCATAACTTTTCCATTCTTCTCTGACAAAATCCTGATTCTGTTGATGGCAGCTCCCTCAGTCTCAACACTTCCCTGGGCAACTCGCTTATAGGCAATTAATCCATGAGACGGCTTGCAGATTATAAATTAACTTAAAAATTATTTATCCAAATTGAGATAGAATAGAATAACATTATTCTTATTTGCTGGAATTTGGGTGGACAAATGTGGGGTGAATTAGGTCACTTGAAACAGAGATAAGATTGTCACAAAAATTCAGACCAGCTAATTAAATTTAAATTTTAAATAACACACAATTTCATTGTATATTATGTCCCAAATATTGCATGAGACATACTTATAGCTAACAAAATATGTGTTATCTGAAGTTCAAATTTAATTACCTATCCTATAATTTATTTTCTAAATAAAAAAAAAACCCTATAGAGATGACAACAGGACTAAGTGACCGTGAACTAGCTGAAGTCATTAGGGAACTTAAAATCGTGAGGAAGCAGAAGCTATGACAGGTAGCATAGTTTGAGGGTAAGCAGAGGTCTTTTAACTTGCTTTTATTAAACAAACAGGAAGATAATTTGCAACAAAACATAAAAACCTATAGCTTTTATAAATCTTTCAGAACAGTCAAATACTGTGGTCCCACTGGGCAAATGCAAATAGGCAATTCATAAAAAAGCTATAAAGATAGCTAACAAATGTGAAAATATGTTGAATTGCTTCTTAATTGAGGAAACGACAAGAAAGTGAAATTTTTTTTCAATCAAGTTTTATAAGTCAAGATAAAAAAATTGACATTGCTCAGAGGTATCAAGAATGTGGGACAACTGGGCCTCCTGTTCTTTTTTCTTTTTTTTTTTTTTTTTGGTAAAAATCTAAATTGTTGTAATCATTTTCAGAGGAGTATGTGGTGATATATCTCTAAACATATGAATAAGTAGTTAAAATATGAGATTGTTCGTCAGGAAATCTCCTTTTACCTTCCTTGGGGTGGTGTTGAAAGGCTTAGGCACCAGAGTAGCCAGGACTATGGGTGTGAGCCATCACACCTGGCAAAGGTCTAAAATTTTTTGGAAGAGACAAAGTCTCATTTTGTTGCTTAGGCTGGTCTCGAGCTCCTGGCCCAAACGATCTTCCCACCTCAGGCTCTCAAAATGCTGAGATTACAGGTGTGACCCACTGCACCCAGCCAAGTTTAGTCTCTTAAGCCAACTATTTTGTAGAATGGAGTCTTGACGGCCATTAATGAGATGAAATCAAAGATTTATCCCCACATAGAATCCCTAAATAGAAAAAGAATTGCTTTCCATATGTCTCAAGTTTATCTCCTTTCAATTTTTAACTTTTGTTTGTTTAATATAAGCTCCCAACTTCTAGCTTGTAACTGGTTTTCCTAGAGTCACCTTTGTCTACTGAAATTCCTTTTGCATCCTAAACTCAGAATAATCTTTCTCAAAATGCAAATCTGAACTGGAGAATATTCAACACTTGGCTGGGCATGGTGGCTCATGCCTGTAATCCTAGCTCTTTGGGAGGTCAAGGTACCTGAGGTTGGGAGTTCAAGACCAGCCTGACCAACTTGGAGAAACCCCATCTCTACTAAAAATTCAAAATTAGCCAGGCGTGTCTGTAATTCCAGCTACTCCAGAGGCTGAGGCAGGAGAATTTCTGGAATCCAGGAGGCAGAGGTTGAGGTGAGCCAAGATCTCACCATTGCACTCCAGCCTGGGCAACAAGAGTGCAACTCTGCCTCAAAACAACAACAACAAAAAAGAATATTCAACACTTTTTCCTTCCTCACCCTTCTTGCTTGGACACTTTCATTGTCTTCCTCTTGTTCTTAGGTTAAAGACCAAACGGCAAAGACCAAAATCCTTGACTTGACTTACTAACTACCAGTACAGCCTTCACACCATATTGTCTTCACCATCTGTCCAATGCCATCTGAACCTCTTCGGTTACTGGAGCTCATGATGTTGTCCTCCTAACAGGTCCCAGACCTGACCGCTCTCTGTTCTCTATTTGATTGGTTAGTATTACTCATTGACCATACCCTATGTCTGCCCTGGCTAACCCAGGAAATTCTTCTCTAGTTATTGGTGAAATTCCCAATTAAATAAGCTTGTGTAGCCCTGTGGTGTGCTTCTCTTTCTTAGCGCTAACCACATTGGAATGTTATGTCTTACTTGTGTGGTTATTTGATTCATGTCTTTCTCATTCACTAGGGACTAAGCTGCATGAGTATGTGAATCGTGTCTGGTTTTCTCTGTATTATGGGATCATATTTGAAAAAAGCTCACTGAATGAATGAGTAAATCATTGATCTGTTTTCTACACATGGTGATGGGCTGGGAGCAATATCAGAAGGCATGAGGAAGTTTCCATCTCAAGTTTATGATAGTGGGTTAAGTCTCCCCACATTATTAGTGATGATTAAAGAAGGGAGATGCAAAGTGTCAGGTTAATATCACCTTTTCTTGACCTTTATCTGGCCCCATTTAAATGAGATCTTTCCAAGCCATTTTCATGATTTATGCACCATGGTTAAACTGCCCTTTTCCAGATGAGTTGTACCCAATATGGGAGAAGACAAGGTGGGATAGCTGGTGTCATATTTAAACTGATTTGGGTAAGACTATAGTTTCATAGTCTACGTTAACTTTCAGCCTGAAATGCTTTGCGAATTCTGCATAAAATAACTGTATCAACGATGTTTGGAGTTTTCTTGAACCAGGCACTGGTGCAATATAATCTATTAATTTGATGAAATAAATGGAAACAGCTTTTAAAGGGAAAATGCTTCTTATAAGCACGACTATCTGTCAACTTTATTGTTTTTTCTTATAACTCTCTCTGAATATAAGAGATCAGTACCTATTGTATGTTTTCTGTCACTGTCTTCCCAAGACTAGCAATCTAATTCAATTAACTGAGGTTGAGTCCTCTAGAAATTTTGTTTGTTGTCTTCATGCTTTTATTCTAAAGATACTTTAAAAATTGCAAAACAGATCTGGAAAATGTTTAGTGATGTCATTTGCTGAATATAAAGAAGTATTAAATTAGGCTAAAAGTCGGGAGCTTTCATTATGTATTCAACATACTGAATACGATATGGTGCTTGGTATCTGCTGCCAGAGTATGGCTTCTAGACAAGCTAATCTGTACTCCAAGAAGGACACCCTGTGGTGGAATATATCAATAGCAGGATGCTCATTTATCATTCTCCTCTTTGTCTTTTTAAAAAATATAATTATTGTAAAATGGAATTTATATACAATTCACTTTAATAAAAATTATTTTATAATAAAGTTTCTTTAATGTTTAAAATGGATTGAATAGGGCTAGTATGAGTAAAGAAAACATTTCAATATTTATTGCTCAGTCTATGTGCTGCCTGTAAGCTATGTCAACATACATCAGTAACACATAGCAATAATTCATTACACAAGTGGGTAGGGATTTTTCTCTTAAAAATAGTTCATAACGGGCCAGGTGTGGTGGCTCACACCTGTAATCCCAGCACTTTGGGAGGCCAAGGCAGATGGGTCACAAAGTCAGGAGTTTGAGACCAGACTGACAAATATGGTGAAAAAATACAAAATTAGCCAGGTGTGGTGGTGCATGCCTGTAGTCCCAGCTACTCTGGAGGCTGTGGCAGGAGAATCATTTGAACTCGGGAGGTGGAAGTTGCAGTGAGCCAAGATCACACCACTGCGCTCCAGCCTGGGCAACTGAGCAACACTCTGTCTCAAAAAAAAAAAAAAGTTTATAACATTTCATTTTGTTTACAATTTGAGGAATATGTTCATTCCTGTTGTCTTAACTGGAGCCTCAAGACAGCACTAAATAATCTCTAATAGCCATACTAGGATTCCTATGTTTTACAATTACAGAAATGGAAGTTAAGTGAGGGCTAAAAGAATTTTCTAAGTCCTCTGCCTGGTAAAATATTTGTAATAAGTTCTGCATTGAGGCCTTTGGGATTTAAAACATATTGCTTTTCTCATAGAATTTTGCTATAATAAAATAGACTAGTAATTACAAATTCAACCTTGAAGATTGGGTCATTTGAAATATCTTCTCTGTTACAAAACAAAACATTTTGCTGCCAAAGAGATGGGACATTGCCTTCCCGGCATGTTCTCCCCCTTCTATCTGTCCATATAAATCTTACCAACCTTCAAGACTGCTCAACATCCACCTTGTACCTTTATTCATTGTAAACGCCTGTGACTCTCTAGATCTCTGAACATGTATTGATACACTCCAAGCATCTTAGTTGGCAGTGAGTCACTGTGGTGTCTAGCAATATCATGTTTTTCTTGAATCCACTTAAATATTTCCTATTTAAATTTTTACCTGTTCATCTTCCCAGATGAACACTGAGAATGGACCATATTATTTACTTTTCCTGGTGTATACAGGGCTGAAAGCAACACTCAGTGAATAATAGGTATTTTGCTAATTTGATCTTAAATTACCCATAAAAGAGGACTGAAATAATTATACCCCATTTGTTTATACTTGCTGTCACATTTAATATTTGTATGTTTAACAATTCAAATCGCTTTTTGCATGTTTTAACATTCCAACTGCTTTTTAAAATTTTATTTTTATTTTTAATTTTGTTATTGAGACAGGGTCTCACTTTGTTGCCCAGGCTGGAATGCAGTGGCATGATCTCAGCTTACAGTAACCTCCATTTCCTGAGCTCAAGCGATTTCCCTGCCTCTGCTTCCTGAGTAGCTGGGATTACAGGCTCCTGCCACCACCCCTGGCTAATTTTTGTATTTTCAGTAGAGACAGGGTTTCACCAAGTTGGCCAGGCTGGCCTCGAACTCCTGCCCTTAGTCTCCCAAAGTCCTGTGATTACCCTTCCCTCAGCCTCCCAAGGTGCTATGATTACAGACGTGAGCCACCACACCTAGCTCAAATTGCTTTTGATTCTGAGTAATTTGCTTATAGCTTGAATATATACTTATCCATTAATATTGTAAGAAAGCAGAGTAAGATTTATTTAATCACAAATGGATATAATATAGTTTAGCCATGTTGTAAACATGTTGCAGCAAAATACAGTAATATAACAGCAAAATATATAATTATATAAACACATTTTAATACATTAAACTAGAAAGAAGAAAATATTTTAAAAATCATTCTTTATTGTCCCTGCATTTAATATCCCATGATATTCCTATCACTGCATTCCTTTTATTTTATTATTTTTTATTTTTTTGAATTTTTATTTTAAGTTCCCAGGCACATGCGCAAGATATGCAGTCTTGTTAACATAGGTAAACAGATGCCAAGGAGGTTTGGTGCACGGGTCAACCCATCACCTAGGTATTAAGCCCAGCATCCATTAGCTATTCTTCCTGATGCTCTCCCTCCCCCTACCTCCCCCACCACAGGCCCCAGTGTGTGTTCCTCAGCATGTGTCCATGTCTTCTCAGTGTTCAGCTGCCACTTGTAAGTGAGAACATGAGGTCCTTGTTTTTCTGTTCCTGCATTAGTTTGCTGAGGATAATGGCTTCCTTTTAATTTGATATTAAAAACTCACATTTTCTTTCATTCCTTGTGGGCCCTGAGTGCTTGGGTCAGGGGGAAGGGGGAAGCAACCTCTTGTTTCAGCATGTCTATACAACCTCTTCTGCCCTGCTGTGCCTGATCTACTACTTGCTTGGAGTAGTTTGGAGGGTAAGGACGGATGTGGGTGAGGGCTGGGAGGAGCAGAGATCAGACTGGTGAGGCAGTTTTATGCCTCTGTTAACTATGAGCAAGCTCTGTCTCCCTAATTATCCAGAGTTCCTTGCGCAATCAAAGCTAGAATTTCATCCTTCCTCTTATAAAACAAATATTTTAAATCCAGTTCCTGGATTATATCATCCAGATGTGAAAAACCTTGAAAAGTTATTCATATACTTGCTTTAAAATTCAACCTATTTCTCTCTAATTATATTTTAAATGCAAACGAAGTGCCTACCCAAAGGGCTTCCATTGTCTGACTGGCTTCATAGTTGAATAAGCGTTTGATATTTACAACTGATATACCTTGTCCAGAATACAGATAAGGCTTTTGAAAAAGAAAATGATAACACTACCAACAACGTGGCACAAAAGTCATTGTAAAGAAAGAGTCAAAGAAGATAATAGGAAATGTAAGTTATATGGTTAACCTAATTCGTGCTCACGTTTTCAATGGGCATTTTGCTGTCCTGTCTTAGTTTACCAAAATGTTATAAAAGATGTAGTAAGATGGTCCATACTGAAACTATAAAAGTCAGTCATATTCAGTGACTCACAGGATTCAAGGTTTTAATATGTACGTTCAGGTCCTCAGTATTGCTTCAGTTTATGCCAATAACATAATATCCAAAGTAGTTTCACAATGAATCTATAAAGGTTTCCCAGATAAGAAGCCTATTAACAATGCATAATCTCCCACAGTCTTAAAGTTGAAACTGAAGGATGCCAAGACACGAGCAAAGAAAGCTGTAAGACTCGGAGTCTGCACATAGCAAATTCCTGCGAGGAGGCAGAGCAAAGATAGGGTAATTAGGCAGAAGAGACAGTTTGTAAAAACTTGATCATATAAGCTGCCGACAACCACCGGAACTCAAATAGGCCTGGAATTTCACTTTGAAATGGCTACAGCTTAAATTGCCAACTACTCCCATTTCACATTTATACTTATTTTATGAATCTATGCTGTGGCCCAGTTGCTGTGGTGGTGAAAGCTACATACCTGGTTGTAAAATAAGGTATGAAATATGTTTTCTAACCAAGGGGAAAGTGGGCACAAGATTTAATTCACTGTAACCTCATCGTCTATAATATACAATGACATCCAGGCTCAGCTGCCAACTACTGACATTAATTATTGAGACTTGATTGGGGTTAACCACGTTTGCTTAAGTTTTCAGCATTCTCTAATTTCAGCTGTCTCTGTGATTCAGTGCTCTAAATACTTATTAAAAATGACAGACGTGTAAAACATGAATCTAGAAGGACCCAAGGAATATTATGAGATAGGATCATCTTGTTTTGTTTATCTACATGTGAGATTCTCTTAAATTTAAACTTGAAATTCTTCCTTTTGTTTGTTTCCAGTCTACATCTGTGCTTATGTAAAGACAATAGGGTTCCTTTTCCCATATTTTTGAAACCATAATATTATCAGTTACAGGATATAACCTAATGGCTTCCTCTGTATTTTGATGCATAGCCCAGATATTATGATATCATTATTACTAAAAAGGCATTATGATATTTTAATATAGTTCCTAAATGGCATCATATGATAAATGTCATAAGTATTCATAAACAAATATGCTTTTATAGTTTGAAATTAATCAATTTGGGCTGGGTTCAGAAAATAGCAAAAATAAAATAAGTGACAAAAGTTATACATTACTTAATGAGAATTACCCCATTACATAAAAAAGACAAATTTTTAACATTTATGGAGTTGGTCTTTAAGAATATATTTACATATGTATTAAATTATACATGAAAAAATAGAAATGTTTTGATTTTATGACAAAGTAATTTTACTTACAAATAGTCTTATTAAAGAACCATTAAAGACTGTGGTAATTCAAGAATAATTTTTCCAGTTAAAACCAAATTTTCAAAATTAGTAGTAAGTTGACCCATTTCCACAGTTGCCATACCTGTCTTCTAAATATTTTTTGAAAGTCTCAAAATGACAAGAAAAATTTGACTTCAGTACAACCAAACAAATAAAACAAATTTAGAGACCCTAAATATAAATTAGACACATCATCATGAGCACGAAACATTTTTTATGTCACGAAAAAATGTTTGAATTTTCCAAAGACAATTAAACAGCACATTTTCTTCCTTTGAAAATAGCATTGCTTCATTTAAAAACACTTAGAAGAGGTTGGTGCAATGGCTCACCCCTGTAATCTCAGCTCTTTGAGAGGTTGAGGCAGGAGGAACACTTGAGCTTAGGAGTTTGAGAAGAGCCTGGGCAACATGGTGAGTCCTCATCTCTACAAAAAAAATTTTTTTAATGCTGGGTGTGGTGGCATGTGTGCCTGTAGTCTTAGCTATTTGGGAGGCTGAGGTGGGAGAATTACTTGAGCCTGGGAAGTGGAGGCTGCAGCGACCCGTGATTGCACCACTGCACTCCATCCTGGGCAACAGAGTATGACCCTGTCTCAAACAAACAAACAAAACACACACACACACACACACACACACACACACACACACACACAAAACAGGAGAAATATTTTCCTAAGATGCCAAATTCCTTAAATGGATGCCTATTTCTGTTCTCTATTATTAAGCAAGCAGCCTTTGTGACATATTTGTTATATAAATGGAGTAAGGAGCCCCCCCCCCTTTATATTGCTTCTTCATAGCAAGCTGGGACCCATTAGCTCGAAACTTCACAGGTACCAAATTCAAATTTTTATGTATCCAGTTATTTTAAATGTAGCCCGATAGATACAATTGAAGCCATTTAGAGCCCATTGCTTTGTGCACCCCACAAAACTGCTACCATTATCTGCTGGTCATGGGCAAGATGATTAGCCCCAATGCTATAAATGATGCCAAGCTGTTGCTGCCTTTTGGCAATCCTGGCCCAGAGATTCCCCATCTTGCTGCCAAGTGACATAATTTGCACACAAATCCCCACCGCCCATGCCCCATCTATCCCAGGAGGATCTTCCTTCTTTTGCTTCTGAATGGTGACCTCTAGACCCTCTCATTCTGTGAGGGACTTTCCCCACATGCAAACCTGTAAATGTCTGGCCCAAATAAAAGTCTTTGAGGGCTAGTTCCACCTTGTGGTTATCTTTGATCAGCTGCAAAATCCTTTGATTTCCCTACAGTGCTTTTAGATAAGAAAGAAACTAACAAGTAACATCATTAACTATAAATCTCAGTCCCTATGGGATCTGTTTGAATATACTACAACATATGTATTTCTTCTATAGCCCCTTGAGGTTTTCTTTCCTAATCAGTCTTTTCTTCATGGTTTTGAAGAGCAAGACAAACTTTATCTTTCTCTGCATTATTCTTTCCCATTAACTTTCAATAATATCTCAGGAAATATTGTATACTTGAATAACAGGCAGAGGTAAAATAATTCAGAAGAGTTATTTTGTGTTTCTTACTACAGTAAAGGCATTTCATATAGAATTTTAGTTTTATACCAAAAGGCAAGTTTAGAGCTTTTCCTATTGTGATAAAAACGTAACATTTACTACCTTAACTAATTTTAAGCATACAATACAGTAGTCTTAACCATATGAATATTGTTAACCATATGTATAGCTCTCTGGAACTTTTCATCTTGCATGACTGAAACGCTATACCCATTGACTAACTCTGCTTTTATACTTCCTCTCTACCCCTGGCAACAACCATTTAACTTCCTGCTTCTAAGATTTTGCCTACTTTAGATGCCACAGTATGACATCCACTTATGTAGTTGAATCATGCAATGAGTCTCCTTGTGACTGGCTTATTTCACTTAGCATAATGTCCTTGAAGTTCAACTATGTTATAGTATATGGCAATATTTCATTGTATGTATATGCCACATTTTCTTAATCCAACCGTCAATGGACAAATAGGTTGTTTCTTACTCTTAGCTATTGCAAATAATGCTGCAGTGATCGTGGCCATGCAAATATATCTTTTAGATCCTGTTTCATTTATTTTAGATATATACCCCTAAGTAGAATTGCTTGATCATATAGTAATTACATTTTAATTTTTTGAGGAAACTTCATACTGTTTTTCATGAAGGTTGTACCATTTTACCTTCCCATTAATAGTGCACAAAGGTTTTAATTTCTCTACATCTCCATTTCTTTTTTTGTTTGTTTTGTTTTGGATAATAGCAATTATCCTAGGGGTGTGAGTTAATATCTCATTGTGGTTTTGATTTCCAATTCCCTAATGAGTAATGATGTTGAGTATCTTTCCATGATGCTTGTTGGCCATTTGCATATTTTTAGAGTCATGTCCATTCAAATCTGTTGACCATTTTTAATTGGGTTATTTGCAAAGTTATAATTTGATATATATACTGTATATCAACTTCTTATCAGATATGCGTCTTGCAAATATTTTTCCCAATTTGTAGGTTGCATTTTTCACTCTGCTTATTTTTTTCATTTTCTGCGCAGCACTTTTTAAGTTTGATGTAGTACCACTTGATTATTTTTGCTTTTGTTATCTGTGATTCTGATGTTATATTTAAGAAAACATTGCCAAATGTAGTGTCAGGGAGCTTATTTCATCACCCAGATATTAAGCCTAGTACCAATTTCTTTCCCTGATCCTAACCCTTCTCCCATCTTCTACCCTTCAATAGGACCCAGTGTGTTGTTCCAATCTTTCTATCCATGTGTTCTCATCATTTACCTCCCACTTGTAAGTGTGGTGTTTGGTTTTCTGTTTCTGTGTTAGTTTGCTAAGGACAATGGCCTCCAGCTCCGTCCATGTCTCTGTAAAGGACATACTCTTGGTCTTTTATATGTCTGTATAGATTCCATGGTGTATATGTACACATTTTCTTTAGTCTATCAATAATGGGCATTCACGCTGATTGCATATTTTTGCTATTGCAAATAGTGCTGCAACAGACACATGTGTGCATGTATCTTTATAATAGAATGATTTACATTTTTGGGGGGTATATACCCAGTAATGGGATTGCTGGGTCAAATAGCATTTCTGTCTTTAGGTCCTAGAAGAATTAACGTACGGTCTTCCACAATGATTGAACTAATTTCCATTCTCACTATCAGTGTAAAAGCATTCATTTCTCTCCACAATATCACCACCATGTGTTTTTTTGGTTTGTTTTTTGATTTTTTAGTAATAGCCATTCTCATGGGTGTTAGATGGGGATATGGTTTGGCTGTGTCTCCACCCAAATCTCATTTCGAATTCCCACATGTTGTGGGAGGGAGTCAGTGAGAGGTAATTGAATCATGAGGGCAAGTCTTTCCCATGCTGTTCTTGTAATAGTGAATACGTCTCATGAGATCTGATGGTTTTAATAATGGGAATTTCCCTGCACAAGCTCTCTTCTCTTGTCTGCCATCATGTGAGATGTGCCGCCATGATTTCACCTTCCACCATGATTTTGAGGACTCCTCAGACACGTGGAACTGTAAATCCATTAAATCTCTTTCTTTTGTAAATTGCCCAGTCTCAGGTATATCTTTATCAGCAGTGTGAAAACAGACTAATACAGCAAATTATTGGTACCAGTAGAGTGTGGCATTGCTGAAAAGATACCCAAAAATGTGCAAATGAGCATGGAACTGGGTAATAGGCAGAGGCTGCAATAGTTTGGAGGGCTCAGGAGAAGATAGAAAAATACGGGAAAGTTTGGAACTTTTACAGACTTGTTGAATGGCTTTGACCAAAATGCTGACAGTGTTATGAGCAATAAGGTCCAGGCTGAGGTGGACTCAGAGATGAGATACTTGTTGGGAATGGGAGCAAAAGTGACTATTGTTATGTTTTAGCAAAAAGACTGTTAGCATTTTGCCCCTGCCCTAGAGATTTGTGAAACTTTGAAATTGAGAGAGATTATTTAGGGTATCTGACTGAAGAAATTTCTAAGCAGCAAAGCATTCAAGATGTAACCTGGCAGTTTCTAAAAGTGTACACTCATACACATGAATAAGAAATTATCTGAAACTGAAACTTATATTTAAAAGGGAAGCAGAGCATAATGGTTTAAGAAATATGTACCCTGCCACGTGGTAGAAAAGAAAAATGCATTTTCTAGGGAGAAATTCAACACTGCTGCAGGAATTTGTATAAGTAAGAGGAGCCTAATGTTAATAGCCAAGACAATGGGGAAAATGTTTCCAGGGCATTTCAGAGACCTGCATGAAAGACCCTCTCATAACAGATCCAGAAGCCAAGAAGAGAAACATGGTTTTGTGGGGTAGGCCTAGTGCTCAAATGCTCTCTGCAGCCTCTGGACGTGGGTGCCCTGCATCCCAGCTGCTCCAGCCATGGCTAAAAGGGCCAAGGTACAGCTTGGGCCGAGGCTTTACAGGGTACCAGCCCCAAGCCTTGGTGGCTTGAATATGGTGTTGGGCCTGTGGGTGCACAGAAGACAAGAATTGAGGTTTGGGAACCTCTGCCTAGATTTCAGAGGGGATATATGGAAATGCCTGGATGTCCAGGCAGGAGGCTGCTACAGTAGCAGAGCCCTCATAGAGAACCTCTACTAGGGCAGTTCAGAGGGAAATGTGGGGCTGGTACCCCCACAAAGAGTTCTCACTGGGGCACTGTCCCATGGAGCTGTGAGAGGAAGGCCACCATCCTTCAGACTTCAGAATGGTAGATCCACTGACAGTTTATACTGTGTGCCTGGAAAAGCCACAGACACTCAATGCCAGCCCACGAAAGCAGAAGGGAGGAGACTGTACCCTGCAAGACACCGGGGCGGAGCTGCCTAAGACCATGAGAATCTACCTCTTGCATCAGCATGACCTGAATGTGAGACCTGGAATCAAAGAGATCATTTTGGAGCTTTAAAAGATTTGACTGCCCTGATGCATTTCGAACTTGCATGGGGCCTGTAGTCCCTTTGTTTTGGCCAATTTCTCCCATTTGGAATGGTTGTATTTACCCAATGCCTGCACTCCCATTGTATCTAAGAAGTAACTAACTTGCTTTTGATTTTACAGGCTGATAGGCAGAAGGGACTTGCCTTATCTTGGATGAGACTTTGGACTGTGAACTTTTGAGCTAATACTGAAATGAGTTAAGACATTGGGGGACCGTTGGGAAGGTTTTGAAATGTAAGTCCACTAAATCTCTTTTTTTTTAAATTGTGACATAAGATTTGGGAGAAGCTAGCTGCAGAATGGTATGGTTTGGCTGTGTTCCCACCCAAATCTTATCGTGAATTTCCACATGTTGTGGGAGGGACTTCTTGGGAGATAATTGAATCATGGGGTCATGTCTTTCCTATGCTGTTCTGGTAACAGTGAATAAGTCTCATGAGATCTGAAGGTTTTAAAACAGGAGTCTTCCCGCACAAGCTCTCTTCTGTTGTCTGACGCCATGTGAGATGTGCCTTTTACCTTTTGCCATGATTGTGAGGCCTCCCCAGCCAGGTGGAACTGTAAATCCATTAAAACTCTTTCTTTTATAAATTTTCCAGTCTTGGGTATGTCTTTATCAGCAGTGTGAAAATGAACTAATACAGTTGGTGTCTCATTATGGTTTTCATTTGCATTTCTCTAATAATCAGTGATATTGAGCTTTTGTTCATATGATTGTTGGCCACATGTATGTCTTCTTTTGAAAAGTGTCTGTTCATGTACTTTGCCCACGTTTCTATGAAGTTATTTATTTGTTTCTTGTGAATTTGTTTAAGTTCCTTGTAGATGCTGCATATCAGACCTGTGTCAAATACATAGTTTGCAAACATTTTCTCCCATTCTGTAGGTTACCTATTTACTCTGTTGATAGTTTCTTTTGTGTTGCAGAAGCTCTTTTATTTAATTAGATCCTATTTGCCAAGTGTTGTTTTTGTTGCAATTGATTTTGGCAACTTCGTCATGAAATCTTTGCTCATGCCTGTGTCCTGAATGATATTGCCTGGTTTGTCTTCCAGGATTTTTATAGCTTTGAGTTTTACATTTAAGTATTTAATTCGTCTTGAGTTAATGTTTATATATGGTATAAGGAAAGGGTCCAGTTTCAATCTTCTGCTTATGGCTAGCTAGTTATCCCAGAACCATTTATTGAATTGGGAATCATTTCCACATTCCTTGTTTTTGTCATATTTGTCACAGACCAGATAGTTGTGGGCCTTATTTCTGGGTTCTCTGTTCTGTTCCATTGGTCTATGTGTCTGTGTTTATACCAGTACCATGCTGTTTTGGTTACTGTAACACTGGAGTATAGTTTGAAGTCAGGTAGCATGATGCCTACAGCTTTATCCTTTTTGCTTAGGATTGCCTTGCCTATTTGGGCTCATTTTTGGTTTCCTATGAATTTTAAAACAGTTTTTTCTACTTGTTTGAAGAATGTGAGTGGTAGCTTAATAGGATTGGCATTGATTCTATAAATTGCTTTGGGAAGGATGGCCATTTTAACAATATTGATTCTTTCTATCCATGAGCATAGAATTTTTTTCCATTTCCTTGTGTCATCTCTGATTTTTTTTGAGCAGTGGTTTGTAGTTCCCTTTGTAGAAATCTTCCACCTCCCTAGTTAGCTGTATTCCTATTTGATTCTTTCTGTGGCAATTGTGAATGGAAGTTTGTTTCTGATTTAGCTCTTGGCTTGACTATTGTGGGTGTATAGGAATGCTAGTGATTTTGTGCATTGATTTTATATCCTGAGACTTTGCTAAAGTTGTTTATCAGTTTAAGATGCTTTTGGGCTGAGTTGATGGTGTTTTCTAAATAATAGGATTATGTCACCTACAAAGAGGGATAGTTTGACTTCCTCTCTTCCTATTTGGATGACCCTTATTTCTTTCTCTTGCCTGATTGGCCTGGCCAGAACTTTTAATACTATGTTGAATAGGAGTGGTGAGAGAGGGCATCTTTGTCTTGTGCTGTTTTTCAAAGATAATGCTTCCATCTTTTGCCCATTCAGTATGATTTTGGCTCTGGGTTTGTCATATATGGCTGTTATTTTGAGATATGTTCCTTCAATACCTAGTTTACTGAGAGATTTTAACATGAATGCCCTTTTGGATTATTCTTTGTTAGTGTGTAGAAATACAAGAGGTTTTTGTATGTGGACTTTGCATCCTGTAACTTTACTACACTTGTCTGTTAGTTCTAACAGGTTGTGTGTGTGTGTGTGTGTGTGTGTGTGTGTGCACGTGTGTGTGTGTGTGTAATCCTTAGGATTTTCTACATATAAGAAAATGCCATTTACAGACATTAATTTTAATCCTTTCTTTCCAATTTGAATGGCTTTTAATTATTCTGGCCAAATTGCTTTGGCTAGGATTTCTAGTACAAATTTATAATTTTTGTTTTGTTTTTTGAGACAGGTTCTTTCTCCGTCACCTAAGCTAGAGTGCAGTGGTATGATCGTTGCTCACTGCAATCTTGAACTCCTAGGCTCAAGAAGTCCTCCTGCCTGAGTCTCCCAAACAGCTAGGACTGCAGGTGTGTGCCACCATACCTAGCTATTTTTTTTCTTTTTTCTTTTTTGTAGAGATGGGGTCTAACTATGTTGTCCAAGCTGCTCTTGAACTCTTGGCCTCCAGGGATTCTCCTACATTGGCCTCCCAAAGAATTGGGATTATAGACATGAGCCACTATGCCTGGCCAAGTTTACAACTTTTAACTGTAGGTAGTGTTCTTTTATTACAGAATTATTATTCTGCTGTCACCTTTTGGCAGATGTGAGTGTGCAATTACATTTCCACTTTGAGTGGTTCATACTCAATGACTAATAATGAACTTTGTCTCATTAGTGCTAATGATAATATTACTAAGTTACTAGTTTTATTTTACAGATTACAACTCAGTAGGTAATTTTACTTTACTCAGTGAAATATTTTTCAAATGGAGGTATTATTGTTGTATGTGTTTCTAGAATTGTCTAAAAATATCTGCTCCATAGCAATTAACAAAGCTTTTGCTTGCATTAGAAATAGACAATAAAGTATTGTAAAATATAAACCTTACTTGTCTTCTGTGACTAGCTAACTATGAGTTTCACTGTATTTTTATATCTGATCATTGTTAATAAGCAATTCAGTATTGAAAAGATCTTTTTCAGTCATTTTTCAGTTTAACTAATAAATATGAAATCTTTGAATATATCACTACTCTCATGTTTAATGTGCATCTGTCATCCAGTGATTAATCTTCAGATGACTTTTTGAATGTTAAAATGACCTTATTAGAAGTCCAGCAAAGAGAAATACAATTTTGTTACTAGAAAAATTTCTACTTTTTCATTATAGTTCATCGTGTCTGACTTAAAAGACAATGGAATTTCTTGAAAGTCTGTTCTTTTCCTCTACATAGACCTGTCGCCAGTTAAGCAGATTTAAAAGTGCCTATTTTGTGCATAATACTATAAAAGCCAAATCAAATTATTCCCATTTATTATTTTCATGTCTCATCATGAACCACTTTTGCAGTGTTATTACTGCTATTGATTTATTCATTCAAATAAGATTGATTGAACACCAGAGAGTGCTAGGCCAAGAACTGGGAAGAAATAAATAAATAAATAAGTGTGAATGGCAAAAATCTCATAACCATGTCATGTAACAGACACCTCATCCTGTGAGTAAAACACATTGCAAAAATATGTATAATATTGACCACACATCCTGTTTCAACTAGCTAAAATGCTAATTTATCATAATTCATCATTAAACTCATTCTAACATCCTTTGAAGTTGCTCAGATGAAACCTCCACTAGGCAGATTTTATTCTTCTTTCCAAATTCAGGGTGGAGGTAATTCATCTTCTTGCTGTTACACATCAGATCACTAATCAAATTAATTGTATGATATGTTAATCTTCCCTCTAAACTAATTTTTTCAGTAAGGGATTATAAAATTTTCTTATATACACTGTACTAAACCTGTGCATAGGAAGAGCTTAAAGTGGTTTAGTGCCTACATGAAACAATAAGTCCTAGAGTGTGAGAGCACACAAAGGTGAAAACAGTTAATTCTACTGTCGTTGAAACTTAGGTAGGGAGCAGTCAGGAAAGCTTCCTAGAAGTGATGACATTTAGAGCTTTTCAATGAGGAAATAGAAAAAAAAAAAAAAAGAACATGTCTGGGAAAGGAGAAATTCATTACAGAGATAATAAATGTAAAAATTTTAGTTTTGGAAATTTCTCTGTATTTTTTGATAACCATGTTTTTTTCTCCCTAAAATATCCTGTGTACTTTCAGGCATATTACATATTACAGTTTTTAAATCCACTGTATAATGGATTTAAATTATAAATCCACTTAAAATGCTTCATTTCTCTTTTCTGTCACTCATTATATGTTTTACAGTGACCACAATAAAATAAAAGTAGAAATCAATAACAGAATGAATGTTGGAAACTGTAAAAGTTCATGGAAGTTAAAGAACATGCTCCTGAACAATAAACAGGTCAATGAAGAAGTAAAAAGGGAGTTAAAAAGTTCCTTGAGACAAATAAAAATGGAAATACAGGATACCAAATCCTACGGGATACAGCAGAAGCAGTTCAAGAAGGGAGGTTTGTAGAAATAAATGCCTGCATAATACAAGTAGGAAGTCTTCAAATAAACAACCTAATGATGTACCTCTGAGAACTAGAAAAATGAGAACAAGCCAAACCCCAAATCAGCAGATGGAAAAAAAAAAAATACAGGTCAGAGCACAAATAAATAAAGACTAAAAAATTCCAAAGGCTCAACAAAATAAAACGTTTGGTTTTTAAAAGGGCAAACAAAACCAGCAAACCCTTAGCTAGACTAAGAAACAGAGTAACAAAATAAATAAAATCACAGCTGTACAATGAGACATTAGAACTGATATCATAGCATTAGATATTACCATAAACACTTTTATTATGTATTATATATTATCATTAAATATTATCATAAAGGTATATGATAAAGGTATATGCAAGCAAATTGGAAAACCTAGAAGAAATGGATAAATTCCTAGACATGTACAACCTCCTACGAATAAACTATGAAAAAATAGAAAACTTGAACAGACCCATAATGAATAATGAGATTGAAGCAGTAATAAAATGTATCCTAGCAAATAAAAGCCCAGGACCTGAAGGCATTCCTGCTCAATTCTACCAGACATATAAAGAAGAACAAACACAAATTCTACTCAAATTATTCCAAAAATAATTGAAGAAGAGGAAACTTCAAAGTTTATTCCATGAGGCTGGCATTATACTTATACCAAATACAGATGAGGAAATAACAATAAAAAAATAAGCTGACATACCAGATTAATGTAGATGCAAAAATCATCAACAAAATACTAGCAAAAAAGAATTCAATAACACAAGATCATTAAAAAGATTGTTTGTCATGATCAAGAGTGATTTATCCAGGAATGCAAGGATGGCTCAACATATGCAAATCAATTAATAGAACACATAAAATTAATAGAGCAAAAACAAAAATCATTTACTAGTTTCAATATATGCTGAAAAAGCACTTGGTAAAACTCAACTCCCTTCCTGATAAAAATTCTTAGCAACCTGGGTATAGAAGGAAAATACCTCAATACAATAAAGGCCACATATAACAAACCATGCCTAACACCTTACTGAATGGGAAAGATAGAAAGCTTTTTTGAAAAGATTTAGAACAAGACAAAGGTGTCCACTTTTACCAGTTTTATTCAACACAGTACTATAATCCTAGCCAGAGCAATTAGTTAAGAGAAAGAAATGAAGGGCTTCCAAATTGAAAAATAAGTCACCAAATTATTCTTATTCACAGACAACATGATACTATATTTAGAAAAACCTAGATTTCATGAAAAAAAAAAAACTGTTAGAATTGATAAAAAAAATTAGTGTAGTTGCAGGATATAAAAATTAACTTGCATAAATAAATAGCATTTCTATATATCAACAGAAAAAAATCTGAAAAAGAAATCCCAGTACCTACAAAGAAAATTTCCTAAGAATAAATTTTGCTAAAGAAGCAAAAGATCTGCATAAAAACAAATTACAAAACAGTGATGGAAAAAAATAAAGAGAACATACAAAGAATGAAAAAATATCCCATGCTTGTAGATTCAAAGAGTTAATATTGTTAAACTGTCCATAGGATCCAAATCAAGCTACAGATTCAAAGCAATCCCTATCAAAATACCAATGACAGAAACAAAAAAATCAATCCTGAAATCAGTATGCAACCACAAAACATCTTGAATAGTGAAAGCAATCCTGAACAAAAGAAACAAAACTAGCAGCACATGGTGGCTCATGCCTGTAATCTCAATACTTTGGGAGACTCAGGTGGGGTTATCATTACAACTTCATGATTAGTTGTTCTTGGTAAGCTTTATCTTATTACCACTATACAAGCCTCTTATTCTACTTTTCTCATTATCACTCCTGGCAGACAACTTGATTTCTACTTTGGAACAGCCTAGCTACTCTGTGCTCATCATTTGTTGCTTAGTCCACCCATCATCTTCTTAGGAAGCCTTCTCCAAACTCCTCACTTCCACCTAGTCAGCAATTGGGTTAGGTGCTTCTTTTCTGCACCTATACACATGTATTTACTGAAGTGCATTATAACGATCAGTTTGTGTGTCTTTATCTCATATTACACTGTGAGAGACCTGAGGAGCAGCACTGGTATCCTTTCCTTACATTGGCATTCTCAGCACTCCCAATAGACCTTGGTATGTAACACTGATTGCAGCTTACAATCATGCAGTACTCCCTCTAGGGCAGACCCTGTTCTCGTCACTTTTTATGTTGACATGTTCAATTTTCACATAATAGTTTTGAGGTTGGTACCTCAGTTCACTCAGTTTTACGAATGACCTAGAAGAGTTGCATAACCAGCTCAAGGTCAAACAACTGGAAAGCAGCAGATCTGAGATTTCAATCCTAGTGATATGGCTCTAGAAGCTATGCTGTTAACCTCCGCATTGCTTTACCTCAATGTAGATGAATGGCCCTGATATTTTGTGGATAGCTTTAACATTGTTAGACTTGAAGGTAGCAACCTGTGATAAGGGTTATTTTTAGTGATATGATAATATAGATTAACTGTCATGGATTGAAATATTTTTGTGGAGGTATTGGAAACCAGCCACCTTTTAAAATATTGCTATTATGAGAAACCATTTATTTAACACAATGAATTTTTTAATGGAGGATTTTTTATGCTGATGGCTCCCAAACTAGGAAATTAAAATGATATGGCATGATATTACATGTAATATGAGTAAAAATAAATGCTCTAGTTTGAAATGAGCTGCCATATAGGGATGTGAGCCACATGGTAATAAAATTACTCAAAAGACTGCATGTCTATCTGTTAGGAATTCCGTAGAAGGATTACTTTTGCCTAGGACCTATTATTTATTAATAACAGCAATTATAGTTTATTGAGTGCTTACCAAGTGCTTACCATATTAGTTCTTTGCATTTATAAATATATTATTTTCTCCATTTTACATTTAGATAACAGATTCAGAGAAGTTTAAGTCACTTGCTCTAGGTCACAGAACCAAATGTGTAGTAATTATTTATCAAATGAATGCATGCCTTGGATACTTTACAGACTAAAAATCCTCTAAAATATTTGCCAATTCTTAGATTCCAATCTATATTGATAATTATATTTGCAATAGAACATTATTTTTCAAATAGCCTTTCTGTATTTACAAAAATTGATACTTTATATGGAGAAAGCTTTGTCCATTTAAAAGGTACAACTCATTTTTTCATGTCTCATTTCAGTTAACGGCATATTCTTCACTCATTTTGTCCATGTGACATTTGGATTTTATAATGAATAAAGCAAGGAGAAAAGGTTGTGATGGCACTGCCTTTTTTGGTTGACACGAGGCAGTGAATGTATTTGGAATCCAAGGGTGACAGGTGAAGTTCCTGGTACAGAAGTGGTAATGGCCCTGGCAGTTGCAATAAAGTCAAGGTCTTTGCATGACGCACTCAGTGGCACCATCGTCAGCCTTGTCATCAGATAGGTCTTTGGCCTAGTTTGGGTGTTGTTCCTGGAAGCTAAACTTTAAGTCCATCTTTGCATTCCTTCCCAAGACTCTATGAGTGACCTAATATGTTCTGAGAAGTCATTATTCACCTTAAAGTGATCAGAAAGACTTCTGTTGTTTCCAACTGAGCATTTGCCCAATACAAATACTTTAAAAAATACACTCAAGTCCTTCTGAGCTAAAGAGGATGTGTGAATATTTTTGCATGCATGTTGGATGTGGTTTTAAAAAAACTGATAAAGAAATTAGATTTTTTTAAAAAATTAAACTCCCTGTTATTTAAATCATTTTTGAGAAGTAGCCTTCTTATGCCATTAACAATTGTAGTTTTCCTTCTCTGGAGAAATTCTGACTTACATTCTCCATTTTGTAGCTGCTGATGGACATGCCTAATGCAGGAATAAAGTAATGTCTGCTGGCACTTGCTTCTATTTCCAAATATATATTTATTTCCATACTTGTTTTCATAAAAATTACTAAATCTTTCTTCCAAATCCATGGAGAATAATTAACAGTACTGGATAGGACACTCTAAAAAAGACTCTTAAGATAATGCTTCAGTTGCCAAATACAAAACCCTTGAAAATAAATGTACTGACAGTCAGCAAGCTGATGATTAACTGGGTAGCAACCTCTCTTCTCCTGCCATCTTAAATATTCTTTGGCAATGCCACCAATTGGTGGCACTAGATTCAACCATCTGTTATAGAGGAAACATACCACCAACATTCAAAAATGAATTCAACTGTTAGGACCTATTACCAGATAAAGGTCTATAATCTACTGTTGGGGTGCAAAAATGAAGATTCGAGTCAAGACTACAATAATAATTATAATTATAGTAAATGAATCCAGGAAATTCTTTCTCCATTTGTTGGCAAGAATTTATATATTGACAACGGGACTTATGTGCCATTTTCATCTAGTTTTATTAAAAAACTGAAGTTATTTTGTTTTATGAAGGAAGAAATCAGAAAGCACCGTGTTTAGTTCATTTGTGCAACTGTAATAAAATGTCAAAGACAGTGATTTATAAACAACAGAGGGATTTCTTTCTCATTTGAGGCTGGGAAGTTCAAGATCAAGGTGCTGGCAGGAATGGTGTCTGGAAAGATCCTGGTCTCCACTTTTAGGATGACACATTGTTGCCCTTGTTTGGAAGGGACAAACAGTCTTCACACTGGTAAAGAAGTAGAAAGGCTAGAAGGCACTCCTTCAAACTGGAGCCCTTTTATAAGAGTGCTAATCATATTAATCACTTCTCAAAGACTACACCTTTTAATACTGCTGGGGATTAAGTTCAACAAGAATTTTGGAAATGACATCATTATTCAAACCATAGCACATAGCAAATGAAGAAATAACTATCACAATTTCTTTTTCTTTTGAAAAAGTAAGTAGCTTTATTTTTTTTAAAAACCAACTTAATAAAATTTGACATTTGCCACATTTTTCATGTCCCATTTGACAGCGCTGGAAATAATAAGTGATTAGTTTTATTTAGTAAGTCTATTGGAATGTCTAAAATAACATGATTTTATCTTGAGGGAGAAAATATTTTGGAAAAATTATATCTATGAATGATTTTAGAGAAAAATACCAAACATAAGGCAGTGAGGTGACTATGGTGTCACTATTATATCTTAACATGGTAAATAAAATGAAATATAATCAGATATTTTTCAACTCAGTGACAATAAAAATAAATATGCTAGAAAAATAAATATGTTAGAAATGTATCATCACATACGTTGAGACCTGTCTCAGAATAATTATTTTCAACACATGTGATGCTTTATTTGAAAAATCCTATTTTAAATATTTTAGAAAACTATGCAGTACAAATCATAATACTCACTCTGGATTATGAAATACAGTGTGCCCTGTCAAGTAACTGTCAAAGTTTTTGGAAATTAGCACAGTAAGACATGTGAATGCTTGAGTGATTGGACTGGTACCAATAAGTGGAAGAAATCAACAGGTCCTCATATCTTTGAGACCCTGCATTAGTGTCCTAAGGCTGAAATAACATCGTACCACAAACTGGGTGGCTTAAAATATCAGAAATGTATTTTTTTCACAGTTTTGGAGGTTAGAAGTTCAAAATCAAGGCTCCAGCAGGGCCATGTTCCTTCTGAGACTGTGGGAACCATTCTTCCTTGCCCCTTCCTGGCTTCTGGTGGTGGCCTCAATCCTTGTATTACCGAAAGGGGTCCCCATCCAAAGTCCAAGAGAGGGTTCTTGGACCTTGCCCAAGAAAGAATTCAAAGTGAGTTCACAGAGTAAAGTGAAAGCAAATTTAGTAAGAAAGTAAAGGAATAAAAGAATGGCTACTCCATAGGTGGAGCAGTGGCATGGGCTGCTCACTGATTATACTTAAAGTTGATTCTTAATTATATGCTAAACATGGAGTGAATTATTCACTAGTTTTCTTGGTAAGGGGTGGGCGATTCCTAGACCTGAAGGTTCCTCCCCTTTTTAGACTATATAGGGTAACTTCCAGACATTATCATGGCTATTGTAAAGCCACTGGTGGGAGTGTCTTTTAGCATACTAATGCATTATAATTAGCATATAATGAGCAGCGAGGAGGATCAGAGGTCACTCTTGTTGCCATCTGTATTTTGGCCACCTTCATTTTTTTTTTTCACTTTTAAGTTCCAGGGTACATGTGCAGGGTGTACAGATTTGTTACATAGGTAAACATGTGCCATGGTGGTTTGCTGCACAGATCAACCCATCACTTAGATATTAAGCCCAGCATCTATTAGCTGTTCTTCTGGATGCTCCCCCACAACAGACCATAGTGTGTGTTGTCCACCCCTATGTGTCTATGTGTTCTCATTTTTCAGCTCCCGCTTATAAGTAAGACCATGCAGTGATTGGTTTTCTGTTCATGCATTAGTTTGCTGAGGATTACAGCTTTCAGTTCCATTCATGTCTCTGTAAAGGACATGATCTTGTTTCTTTTTACAACTGCATAGTATTCCATGGTGTATATGTGCCCCATTTTCTTTATCCAGCCTATCATTGATGGGCATTTGGATTGATTCCATGACTTTGCTATTGTGAATAGTGCTGCAATGAACATACATGTGCATGTATATTTATAACAGAATAACTTCTATTTCTTCGGGTATATCCCCAGTCATGGGATTGCTGGGTCAAATGGTACTTTTGCCTCTAGGTCTTTGAGGAATCACCACACTATCTTCTACATGGTTGAGCTGATTTACACTCCACCAACAGTGTAAAAGCGTTCCTTTTTTCTTCAGCCTCACCACCATGTATTGTTTCTTGACGTTTTAACAATCACCATTCTAATTTTGGCCAGTTTCTTTATCACATATTTTTATTGGCAAGGTCTCTGTGACCTGTACCTTGTGCTGTCCTTCTACCTCATTCTGTGAGTAAGAATACTTCACTACCTGGGAATTCAGCCCAGTAAATCTCAGCCTTATTTTACCTAGCCCTTGTTCAAGATGGAGTTTCCCTAGTTGAAATGCCTCCAACACAAGGCTTCTGTACCTTGTCACAGCATTGCTCCAATCTCTCCTTCCATCATCAGTGGCTTTCTCATTGCATATCTTTGTCCTTACTAGGTGTTTCCCTCTTCTTACAGTGATGCCAGTCATATTGAAGTACAAAGACACTTTTTCTTACTTTTATAAAATCTGCATATGACCTATTTTTAAAGAAGGTCACATTGACAGGTACTGGAGGTTAGGACTTTAACATATCCTTTGAGGGCACAATTCAATTCATAAGAGGCCTTTAGAACTACACACTCTTGCAACACAAAATAATCATTAGCCTCTTGCAATGTTGGCCTATTAGATGTTGAAGAAACATTATGAAAGATCTATCCCAATCTTCACAATTTACAGAAAGAGAGCTTATGTGTCAGAGGGAAGAAATGACTGGACCAATGTGACATGGTGAGTTAATGGCAGAATGATGATTCAACCTATTGTTTATATGTATTTTATCAGCTAGTTCTACCTTGTAATGTTGATATTATAAGGTTATTACACTCAGTAGCTTAAAGAGAAAGTTAATGCATACTGACAATTTAAAAATGTTTTCATGAAAAGCAATATTGAGTATATGTTTGATGTGCTAAGTGTTTAAAGGTATTTTTCTAAATTCTTACAATAACCTAATAACACAGTTATTGCTGTGTTTTAAAGGATAATGAAATTAAATGTCAAAATATTTAAGTGGCCTGTGTAAGGTTACATAGCTAGTAAATTTCTAAACTGGGATCACCAGCGCCATATACCTTTTGGCAAAACTCATGCTATTTTCAGTACATTAGGCCACTTAACAGAATAAAAACTTTTTAAAAGCATTTGGATCATGTAACACTATAAGCTTTAATTATTAAAAAAATTAATTTATGTGGCAAATTTCTTTTCTCAGTAAAGTTGCTGTTTGAAATAAGTTTTCAACTGGCCTTTGAGTTTTTTTTTTTTTTTTTTTATTGTATTTGGGCTATAAGCTTAGGTAGTTGAAACAATTTCCAAACTTTTTTGTTTGTTTAATCCTAAAAATGTATAACATATTATAATTCTCAAGTATACTTACTTATCCAGAATACTCAATTTCCTGCCTATATTAAATAGTAAAGTATTTTTTTCTTTTAGAAGTAGGGTCTTGCCCCGTTGCCCAGGCTAGAGTGCAGTGGTGAGACTATAGCTCAAGTGATCCAGCTGCCCCAGCTCCATGAGTAGCGGGTACTACAGAGATGCACGACCACACCTGGCCAATTCTTAAAAGTTTTTTTTTTTTTTTTTTTTTTTTTGTAGAAATGGGATCTTGTTATGTTGTTCGAGTTCATCTTGAACTCCTGGTTGTATGCAATCCTTGGCCTCCCAAAATGGTGAGATTATGAGTGTTACCTACTACACTAGGTCTATTTTTTTCTTTAAGTACATTTTTGAAGACTATATAAAAATATTACCAATCATATATTGCACCCAGGATTTCCTCTAAGGATAGTAGCAAATATCTTTTCCCAAACATATGTGTATGCACGCATGTTTACAAAAACATATGAGAAAATTTTTTTTAAATCCTTAATTTCTGTTGATTTTTCACCTTAGTTTTATGAGGCTGACACTATCTGCTAAGTGTCTTACACAATATTTTCTCTATTTAATTGAATAACTAATCTAAATATTGTTTATGAAATCATTTATACAGAGCTTTACTGAACCCTCTAGTATTTTTAGGTTGGTCTACATTATTAGTTCATTGAGTGAAGGAATGTTTTTAATTGTCTTTGAGCTCTTAAACCTCAACAGTGGTTTGGCACAAAACCAGGTTGTATTAGTCTGTTCTCACACTGCTATAAAGAACTACCTGAGGCTGGGTGATTTATGAAGAAAAGAGGTTTAATTGACTCACAGTTCTGTAGGCTGTAAAGGAGTCATGGCTAGGGATTCCTCAGAAAACTTACATCATGGCAGAAGCAATGGGAAGGCAAGCACATCTTTAGATGGCTGGCAGAAGACAGAGGGAGAGGGGAAGTGCTACACATTTTCAAACACCAGATCTTATGAGAATTCACTCATAAGACAGCACTAGAGGGATGGTGCTAAGCCATTAGAAACCACCTCTATGATTCAATCACCTCCCACTAGACCCCATTTTCAACATAGGGGACTGAAATTTTATATGAGATTTGGGCGTGGACAAACATCCAAACCATAGCAAAGGCATTCAATAAATACATGTTGAAGGAATGAATGAACTAATGAATGAGAAGCAGAAACTTTGCAAAGTGACAAGGTATAAATGCACAAAATGTTGTATAGACAAACAGTAACATGAAGCACTACTATTTTGTTTTGGTTGCTATTTATTTCCTTTCATTCATTCCTGGCACTGAGATATAACTGAACAAGACAAATTAGACCTTTGACCTCATAAAGCTACATTTTGCTGGTAGAGTCGAGCAATAAAAAACAAACAAACATGCAAACAATCAAATATAAGGAAATAAAGAAGACATTAGACACTAAGGCATGCAGTGAAGAAAATAGGCCAGGGTAAAATAATAGAAAGTTACTTGGAAATAACAAAGGCAATGTTGAAAACAAGACCAATGACGGTACAGTATGTTTAAAAAGTGACAGTTTTCTAGGTGTCATGGCTCACACATGTAATCCCAGCACTTTGGGAGGCCAAAACCAGAGCACTGCTTAAGCCCATTAGTTCAAGACCAGCGTTGGCAACATGGTGAGACCCCATATCAACAAAATTTTTATAATTATTCAAGCATAGTGGTACACACTTGTGGTCCCAGCTACTCTGGAGGTTGAGGCAAGAGGATCGCTTGAGCCCAGGAGTTCAAGGTTGCAGTGAGCCACGATCATGCCATAGTAGTCTACCCCAAAAGAGAAGGTGACAGTTGAGTTGAAGCCTGAGTGATGAGAAGGACCCTTCATGTGAAAATTAGGGTGGAGAGTTATCTATGCAGAGAGGAGGCAATGTGCAGGGCCATTTAGATGGGAACCAGGTCTTGAGGAACTCAGCTTTGGCTAAAAGAGGAGAATTGGAGAAGAATCAAATAAGATGAAAACAGTGTGGATATAATTTAGGTACAATGGGAGATACTATGGATGAGGTATTTGTGTCCCTCCTCTCTCCCCAAATTCGTAAGTTAAATTCTTACACCCAATTTGACCATATATGCAGGTGAGCTCCAGGAAAATGACTAAATTATAAGGGCAGAGCCCTTATAAATGGGATTAGTGCCCTTATAAAAGGGATTGCAGAGAATGTGGCTCTCCAGCCATGTAAAGACAAGGGTGAAAAAGAGAAACAAAACAGCTGTTATGAACAAGAAAGCAGATCCTCACTGAACATCTAATCTTCAGGCAGCTTGATCTAGGATTTTCCAGCTTCTGGAACTATGAGAAAGAAATTCCTGTAGTTTATAAGCGACCTGGTTTATGGTATTTTGTTACAACTGTCTGAATGTACTGATAGAAAGGCAGTATAACATAATGCCAGTTATTAATTGGAAGTGATTGAATGGTTTCAAATAATGGAGTGGCGTGTTCTGATTCAAGCTTAAAAGGTTGTTTTCGCTTCTAATGGAAACATGTATTGTTGAGTGACAACTGTGACAACAAAGAAGGCTCCTGTCACTGTCCAGTCAGAGACAGTGGTGACGTAAATGAAAGTGAAGGTTGCAATTTATGTGAAGAATAATGACGTGATTAATACTATCTTTGGAGATGAAGTTACCAAGGGCTGCTATTGGATTAAATGCTGGGGAAATTGAGGGAACAAGAGTCATCAGCTGATTTTCTGGGGATGTTATCACCAAGTAGTAAGATACGTAACACAGCAAGAGGATTCAGCATTGCAATTTTGTGGAATCATGTATATTAACTTGGACATATTGGGTTTCAGATGTCTGTTCGTTATCCACATGTAGGTAGAAAATCATCAGCATCATCAATATCATCATATTGACTAAGATTATGGATCAGTTACTGCATGTCAGACTGTTCTAGATTCCTTATATAGATGAATTACTTTTCCACAAACATCCATTGGGGTAGGTAGGATTCATTACCCCCATAATACAGATGAGAAAACAGACAGAATGTTACATAACTTGCTTAGGGTCACACTGTTAGAATATACCAGAGACAGAATGAAACGATGATTTTGGAGTTATTAGAATACCCATAGAGTAAATAGGTAAGAGGAGGTGTTCTAAGACTAAATCCAGGACACCAGATAATTAGAGATCAGTTAAAGGAGAAACCAGTAAAGGAGAGTTGGATGGAGCTCAAGCAAGGTGAAGGAAACCCAAGCCTGCGAAATCACAGAATCTCAAGGAGTCAGCTATATGGAACGCTGTTGAGATGCTGAGACAGGAGGTCACAAATAGGGACCATTGGGGTTGGCAAGATGGAATTTGTGGGAAATCTTAACAAAGAAAGTTTAAGTGCTAAGAACAAGACCCCAGTTTTCATGAGATAAGAGAACAAAATGGGATATGAAGAGCTGGGACAGTGGCTGGAGAAAACTTTTGCTAAGTTCGATCTTTAAAAGAGCTGAGGTTTGATGTTTTATAGCAAGGGGGAGTATGAATTTTCTAGGTCTTCTGTAAGAAATTAACGTATGCTTTTCTTTTCTGTAAGAAATCAGTGTACACTCATGGCTTAAAACTAGAGAAACATGTTCTCATACCCAGGGATGCCAGAAATCTTAAATTAAGGTGTCTGCTATTTCCCCTCCACAGGCTCTCAAGCTGAATATTTTCTTGCCTCTTTCTTCTGATAACTCCAGATACTCCTTGGCCTTGGTTTAATAACTCCAATATCTTCTTTCATTTCCACAGGGACTCCTCTTCTATGGGTCTCTACAATTAGACAACTATAGTTAATAATACTATACTGAATACTGGAAAAAATATTAGAGGAGATTTCAGATGCTCTCACCACAAAACTTAAAGGTAACTATGTGAGAATGTAATAGGAAAATAAGGATGACTATGGATTTTAGCATGAAGGGTGTGTTAGATTTAACAGACATTGAGGCCATGCATGCATCACAAAGTGCTCAAAGTCTGAGATGTAATAAGAACTGAAGGAACTAAAGATATCAGTTGTCTCAAGAAACACCCTTAAGGCTGGGTGCGGTGGCTCAGGCCTGTAATTCCAGCACTTTGGGAGGCCAATGTGAGTAGATCGCCTGAGGTCAGGAGTTTGAGACCAGCCTGATCAACATGGTGAAACCCTGTCTCTACTTAAAATACAAGAAATTAGCCGGGCATGGTGGCCAGCATCTGTAAACCCAGCTACTCAGGAGGCTGAGGCAGGAAAATCACTTGAACCCTGGAGGCTGAAGTGACAGTGAACCAAGATCACACCACTACACTCCAGCCTGGGCAACAGAGAAAGGCTCTGTCAAAA
>NW_016107355.1:8991667-9001940 GCF_001604975.1 Cebus imitator
GAAAAGAAAGAGAGAAAGAGAGAGAGAGAAAGAGAGAAAGAAAAGGAAAGGAACAACCTTAGGGGAGAATCATCAAGATTTAGACACAGAAATGGTGGTTTAAAATTTTTTGTTTAAATCAGAAGCAAAAGCATTTAGAAAAGAATAGAGTTTACTCATGAGACTCCAAGTGTTAGCAATACGGGTTTACGATGTAAAACACACACACACACACACACACACACACACACACACACACACGAACTCCAGCATATACACGATGGCAAAGGTTAGTTACTGATCTTATAGTTATTCTATGCTTGGTGGGGAAATAGAAATTTTCTCAGATGACTATCTCATTAACATTTTAAAAATCATTGATAAAATTATTATTTGTTGTTAGGGAATCAATAACTTACAGGAAATATTTAAAATTTCACTTGGCTTAGGGATTAAAGCCAGAGAAACCTTTCATGGCTGTTTTAATTTTATTTTTTATTTTAGTTTTTGCTGGAGTGCAGTGGTAACAGTCTCAGCTCACTACAACCTCCACCTCCCAAGCTCAAGGGATTCTCCCACCTCAAGGGAGAATAGCTCAAGCTATTCTCCCGAGTAGCTGGTATTACAGGTGTGTGACACCACTCCCAGCTGATTTTTGCTAGAGATGGGATTTGCTGTATTGTCCAAGCTGGTCTGGAACTTCTGGCCTCAAGTGATCCGCCTCAGCCTCCCAAAATGCTGGGGTTACAAGCATGAGCCGCTGAGCCCGGCCTGATTGCTTTAATAGCCCAATTACCTAAAAATGAAAGGAAGGCATCACTTCCATAGATGTCAAATCAAATCATCTACAGTAAAGGCTATCACCTCTTCTGGATTTTTTTTCATTGCCATAGTAGTTAAAATAGAATTTGTTGTCAGCAGTTAAATATAAGATTTAACAATAACAATTGGCAGCACTGAGCACCTACACACACATATGAGAAGAATATACTTATCTAGGCTGAGGAAAGGGCTAGATGGGTTTAATGTATTGCCTTTAGTGGGTTGGTTATTCCCCAGATTGCCAGTGAATATTATGTCTACTTGTCTTAATCATTTAGGCTGTTTCCTGCTTAGCATTAGTAGATATTTAAATTTGCAACTCATACTCCAACATTCTCACCTTGAGACCTTGAATGACTAGCATAAAGAAGGAAGTCAGGAGAGAAAATCAGTTGGGGTGTGATCATGCCCTGCAAAATGAAGGAGAGAGGAAAGATGAAATTTGTTTTGGATCTGTTTATCGAGGTCACAATGTGTCAAGCATGGAGAGAGATGACAGCTGAACTTAGGAAAGAGGTTTGGGATTGACATAGCATACCTGACTGGCGTTTAAGTAATGAATAAAAAATAATGTAAAGGGAATGAGTCAATTCTCTGTGAAAGTTCAATAGAGAAAAAGAGAAGTCCTCAGACTGAACCTTGCAATTTCTCATAGTAGAGGTTGAGCAGGTGGCTGTGTACATACTATTGGAAAAACAAAACAAAACAAAACAACAACAGCAACAAAAACAACAGCAGAAACACGGCCTGAGAAGAGATGAGTCAATTGTCTAGAAAAAGAAGGAAAATGTATCATAAGTGATTTTGGTCTTTTTACTTTGTTGACAGTATTTTGAGGAAGCACTTTTACATATATTAAATAATTTGCTATTTTAAAATGTCAAGCTGGCTTTGTTAAAATGACTGATGGAAATTTACCAATACTCTAACAGATGGGTGATTTGTAAATGTACAATTTTGGAGCTGGATTATTTGCTACTATCATGTTTTTACGCATATACATTACGAATTTCAGTACTAATTCAGTAGAAATGTGTCTTATTGAGTTTTTATTTTATGACAAAATATTGGCATTTTCTTGGTTTCTAAGACAGTCCAGCATTTAATTTTGGAAGGTATCATACAATTTCCATTAAATCATAAAACCAGATAATGATAAATCTAGATGAATTAGTCTAATCTCACTTGAACATGAATTTTTAATTTTACAGGCAATATATTAATTCATTATGCATATTAAGCAAATAAAATTTAACAAGTAAATGTAAATGCCTCTTTGATCACACCCTTAATCCTGATTACTTCTCACTTCTGTAGAGGTAATCACTGCTATTAGTTTGTTGTACATCCTTCTGGAGCTATAGCAGGTATATATTTATTTATATTGAGGTAAATTTATATGTTCTAAAAAGGAACAATATCCAAAACCTATTATTGAATGAAGAAACAAATTATACTCTGGTACGTCTATTATGATATTTTAAGTATAAAATAAGCATACATATACAGATCAATACTCATATGTTCTACAAATTTCCATTACTACCTCCTCTTTCTCTTTCCCATCCCTTTTCTTCTTCTACCTCCTCTTCTTCCTCCTCTTCTTAACTACCTTTATGGTGATAGCGCTCATCTATATTTTAGGTTCAGATCTTTCTTCTAACCCGCATTTCTAACTAGATAGCTTAATCTACTGCTCCACATACATCTTAAGGAAAATATAAAAGCTGGATTTATATCTTTCCACATTTACTTTCTCCTCCTTCTCCTTCCCAATTTTGGTTAATATGCTATAATCAACATAATCTAAGTTTCTCAGCTTCCCATTCCTCAAATAGTTTTCCATCTTAGATCCCTAAATCGCTTAGCCTTAATGCCTATCAGATCTATTTTTTTCTCTGTGTTTCTCTTGCCACTTGTCTTATTTTAGTTTCTTGAACTTTTCATTTTGACTATTGTAATATCTTTGCTCTTTCCTTTCTACTTCTATTCCAGTGGTTCGCCAACTTTGTTGGGCACAAGAATTACCTAGGGAAATGTTCATTCTCTCAATTCAAACCTTTCCCATACTAGGCCATACGAGTCCTGTGAATTTAGATCAGTTTGGTTTATAATTCTTTGGGGTACTGAAATTAGAATTATAGCTATGTGTTTTAAAACATTGCTTCCTTTGGGGTTCTTTAAAAGTTAAATGATGTGTGGGCTAAGATTTCTAGGAATGCTAAGTATCTATATGCAGTCTTCTTCCTTTATAGGTGACTTACTGTTATATGTTGTTTCTGATATATAAATCTTAATATTATGATAAGGATAATTTTCTAATATTTTAGCTAATCCATGGAAATTTATGATGAGAATTATGCCATAGCCAATATTGAAAGAAAATGATTATTAGTGTAAAAAATTCATGAAAGATTTCAAGATTTATAGTACTCTGTTAGAATTATGATGATATGTGAACTATTCTGGAGATAAGACTTTTTCTAGTAGGCATACTTAAGCTAATACAAGAGATTTATTTCTTTAAAAAGACCACTTATTTTTAAAATGGTGCTATCCCTGTTGAAAATTCCCACTTAAAACTGTTTCTCCTTTACAAAATGACTTCAAAGAGTGTTTATTAATTATAAATAAGAGAATTGATCTGATTAGTGTTATTAATTGGATAATCTTCTTTGTTCTATTACCTTTCTCTAATTTTCTCCTACTCATACCTACATGATTTGATCACATTTTTTTCCTATACTTTCCTGCAGTTTAATAATACCTGTGGATCTCCAGAAACAAACTGTCTTGGTCCACTGAAATTAAGAATTAGGAAGGCAATGCTGAGCTCAGTAGGAACAAATGTAATTGGTATAAGTCCCTGTAAGGGCTGCCTTGCAATGTGTTGTGAATCGAACATCTGTGGTTCCACGGGTAATTAATAAATTATTAAATTAAATTTGAAAAATCTGTGTATGTCTACAGGCATACCACCCTCATCTCATCTGAAAATCTGTGCTAATCTGGGATATTCACAGAAATAGAACCTATTTTGTCTCTCTCTATATATATGTACACAGACATATATGTATATATATAACCTATTTTATCTATCTAAAGTCTCTCTCTATATATTTGTATATTATATATTTTATATATGTAGTAGAAACATATATATATAAATATACATATATATGCATACTTAGGGTAATAAAAGAGATCTATTTCTTTAAAAAGACCTCATTAATTTATGCCTAGTATTCCATTATTGGCATGCTAAGCATATGGGAGTTATTTATATTCTACTGCTCAAGGCCATTGCCAAGATCTGACAGCAAAAATTAAAAAAAACCTGCAACCTAAGGCATAAATGGTTTAGAAATTTGAGAGTTCTTACTCAAAAATGTTTCTTCATATATATGTTAGAGGGAGAGAGACTTTAAGAGATTAGTTCTAGAGACTGGGGGGGCTGGGGGGCGGTTGGGATGGCAATCTAAATTCTGTGTGGCAGGCTGGAAATTCAGGTAATGTTGCCATCTTGAGGGAGGTTCCTTCTTCTTCAGGAAAGACTCAGTCTCTTTATTGCCCTCCTCTCCCTGTCTCTCCCTACTTCTCAATCTCCTTTTTGCTCTTTTTCTCTTCTCTTCCCTCATTTTCTCTTTCACTTTTTTCCTCTCTGTCTCCCTTACTCCCCTTCTTTCTCTGCTTTGTCCTTTTCCTTCTTCCTTGATTTTTAAAATAAATGTATTCTGAGTGCATTCATTCATTAACAAATGAATTGTGTACCTTTATTTCACAGTATAATCCATATGCTCTAGTTATCAAACCCAAATATGTAATTTTAAGTCATTGGGAAAAAACACTGTTGAGAGTGATGGCTGAATATTCTCTGATAGCCTGAAATTTTGATTCTTGCTCTTGAATATCCTTGTACTTTGGAATTACATTTAACACTCACTTACCAAATATTGGTCTAGAATTTTAAAAATGACAAGCTTAATATTAAAATATTACAATGCGATTAGCTTACATAAAGTTTTACTCATATATGGTCTTAATTCTACCATTGCAGACAATTGGAAATACAAGTGACTAAATTATATTGAACATAATTAGAGATAATATATTTTTCTTGATGCAAAAGAAAGTGCCTAACATTACACCTGATTTAAAACTAGATATAGTAAATTGCAGTTTAGAGTACATTAATCTACAAATTAAAATGTGCATTTCAGGAATAAAAAGAAACAATGGTTTGTTCCTCCTGCAAAATTATACTTTTTGTTGAGTAGTATAAGATTTTTTAGCTATAAATTGTAAAATTATAAATTAGTTTAAAAATTAAACATTTTCAGATTTATAATTTAGATTTATTATAAATGAATATCTTCAATAATGTAAATGTCAAAAGCTGAACTTAATACAGCATATGTAAAAGAAAATTCTGCATCAAAATTGTAATGACATAACATGGCAAATAAAAGATGTACTGCTAAATTAAATAACATGATGTGAGTGACATATAATTATTATAATTGAAGAAAGAACAAAAAAGCTCTGGTATTACATAAACCAGTTAGCAGGGACTAAAGATTGAAAGTCACCTTGACTTCTGTTTTCTGCTGTATCCCAGACCTTTAAAATTGCCTTCTCTTTGTATTAAAGCAGTTTCATTGTTGACAGCTATACGTAAGGTAATTTGTATTGACAAAAAAGATTTGTGAAAAAATTTTTATGGCATTCCTAAACATTTTAATCGTGAACATTATCAGACCATATATCAAGCAAGTTATGTGCAGCCTATGAGTATATATTAACTACTGGGAGGCTTTCAAAGTTACTCCAAAAATATGTAGAAATTGTGTGTGTCAATATCTGGCCACTTTTTAAGTTACTGCTTAAAGTTATTGTAAAGTCATGTAGCACATGAGTAAGAGGGTTTTTATCTCTTCACCAAATCTAGAACTTTACATCTGACAATGTTGCTATTTTTTAATTCTCAAGTTCAATAGTGTAAATCAGCATCCCTGCTTGTCAGAAATGTTCAGTAATTTGGATACTGTTCATTCTTATGTTAATAGACGTAGAATGCAATACAATTCAGACATTGTTGGGGAATGGGTAACAAATGTTGTGTCTCAGGCAACATTTATTCTATACATTAGAATTTGATATTTCTGATGCAAATCAAAATTTTCAGGTAGAAAAAAAACTAATGTACTACTTCCACAAAATTTTAATTGCAAATATAATACAGTAAAATAAATATTGCTCCTTGATTACTGAAGTGTAAACACAAACATGGTAAACTATGAAATTAACGTTAAAAAATGAAACATTTTAACCTAAAGAAATCTACTCATTTATGGGCACAACGCCTTCTATTGTACACCTTATAGATAACTGATAGTAAATATTATTAGGCCGTATGGATTTACTCTTTCTTAGCTATGTGGAAAATTATGGAAAACAGAGTTTTAGGGAACAAAGGGAAAAAGGCCCAACAAATTTAAACATGAGCGCACACACACACAAACACACACACTCTTACTGCTGTTTTAAACAAACCTTCCATGCTTAGGATGCACCTACATAGAATTAGGCTGCCAGAGAAAACAGAAAACAATATAAATATCACATGTCTCCATTTAAATATGGTAAGGCAGTCCATGTAAATTTTGTACCCTATTGAGGCACAAAGAAATAACTAAAAAGTGTTTTTGAAAAATGAAACATTTTAACCTAAATACCTCTATTCATTTGTGGGCACAACACCTTCTATTGCACAATTTATAAATAAATAATTGATAGGAAACATTATTAGATGATATGAAATTTACTCTTTTCTGAATACGTAGAAAATTATGGAAAGGAGACTTTTAGGGAAAAAAGAAAAAGACTCTACAAATTTAAACACACACACACACACACACACACACAAACTACCACACTACTATTATAAGCAAATCTATGCTTAAGATGCATCTATATATAAATGAACTGCCAGGACAAACAAAAAACAAACATAATAATAAAAACAATATAAAAACAAAATTAAAAACAAAAATAATAGTGTAGACTGGTTTCCTCATGAGAATATGCTAGTCCAGTTTACAGGGCTATGTGTTATACATGTACATAATATTATGCATTTTCCTAATAATTATTGAATAATTATATTCTAATGACAATTATTTTAAATAATTATTTTCTATAACAACATAAATTAATAACAGTAGGTATTAGTTTCCTATTTTTGCTATAACAAACCACCACAGGTTTAGTAGCTTAAATTACACAAATTTATAATCTTACAGTGCCAGAGGGCAGAAGTCTGAAATAGGTCTTACTAACTAAAATCAATGAGTGGGCAAGGCAAGTCCCTTCTAGAGGTGGTAGGGGAGACTCTATTTTCTTGCCTTTTCCAGAATCTAGAGGTTGCTTGCATTCCTTGTCTGTTTTCAAAGACCATCCTCTCAACCTCTGCTTTCACTAGCATCTCTCTCTGATTATGACTCTATTGCCTCCCTCTTACACCTTCCTTGTGATTACATTTGGACCATCTAGATAATCCATCTCAAAATTCTTAATTTAATCATATCTGCAAAGTCTGTTTTACCACATCAGAGACTACGTATACTCACAGGTTCCAGAGATAAGCACATGAATATTTTCAGGGGGGACAGGAGAGCATTCTCTACCATGCGGAAAAATACTTACTAATTCATGTATGAGTTTATTTGCTAATATCAGTTCTTTTTAAAAAAGCTGATTCACTATTCTTATGTTCTTTATTGTGTTTTACTTTTTGGTGGATCTGGATATATTAGGGGTACCTTTGAAACTACAAAATCAGCTTTCTTGATCTAGGAAAGATTTCTATTATTTTTCTTGCCCCTATCAACTGTTATGTCTATTTCTCTTCTTTTCATGAATTCCTACCACTTTTAAATTTGATTGTGTCTATTTTCCATCTGTATTTCAAATAGTATCTGTTCTCAGAGAATTCTTTATCTGTGGGCTGGTTATTTTCCACATGGCTCCACAGGTCTACATGTAGCCATTGTTACTTTATCTTTCACCATCCTCACTTCACCAGGGGAGGTTGAAGAGTATGAAGCATATTCATGGGTTTCTCACCATCTGGCTTCACAACATCTGAGGCAGGGAGCAGGGTGAGAGGAGGGTGCATATAGCCCAGCTCCCTTCTCAATATGCCCCAGGGGCACAGTGTGCAATTTCTTCCCTTCAGATTCAAACGCTCAGTCCCTTCACTTGTCCATTCAAGTTTAGCAGGAGTGTGGCTGCTCCTACTTCCCAGGTTGATACTCTATCTCTTGGGCTTCCCCTGTATTCACGCATTTGTAAAGAGTCCTTTAGAAAATATACTCTCTTTGAATTATTCTGAGTGCCATTTTGCTTTCTGTGAGAATCTTTTCCCATTTTCTAATGTGTTCATCTTAACTTCTTACAGTGTTTGGTTTGTTGTTCACTGACTCCATTGCAGATTTTATTCATTGATTTTTTTTTTCTTTGTGTATCCTTAGTCTTTTCTAAGTCTTGGAATTTTTCCATATTACATAATACTTTCAGACTATGTTGATTTCTTAATTTGAGAAAAATTAAGTTATTTTCAAAATAAATTTTATCCTTAGGCATTATTCTAATGTCCTGAAAGAAAATTATTCTTTTAAAATAATGCATCCTTTTACCTATCTGATGATTTTTCTGTTTTCTTGTGCTCACAGTGAGAGTGTATGCTTTCCTTATATTGAATGCTGAAACAGAGCCTGACCAACAGGCCAGATCTCTCAGGCCAAGATGAAGTTTTATTGAAAAAGTTTAAACTTAGCATAAGTGATTTTGACTATTTCATGGTTTCTTGGGGGATTATAAGGAAGATGGAGACAGCCACATTTGTAGTTAACAACTTCTCTTTGCCAAAGGCGATAATTTGAAATGTTTCATGTGAGAGCCAAAGACAGTCACAACAGTGTCCCCACTTTTCACACTTTTTACCTGGAAATGGCCTTTATTACATCAATGGATTGAAAGTCACTCTTCCCACTGCATTTTCTCCACTTGGTGCAGATTCTGTCACAGGAACACTTTCCAGAGTGGTTGCCAGAATGTGAGGCTTCCTTTGAATGTTTCAAGGGCCATGCCAGCTTCCAGCATTTATTTCTTGGCCTTAGCATTCTTCTGAACTCAATCAGAGAGTACTTGTTAATTTCAACATTTACGTTTGTTTATGATTAATTCCTGGTGTGACTGCCTTATATTTGTGATATATGGTATAAGTAATTTGTTTTGAAATTTACTCAAGTGTTATTGTTAATACTGAACAAGCAGACGTTTTGCATGACATAATCAGAACATTTACTTTTTATCTCCCATTTATTCAAGCCTTTGCCAGTTTTTTTTTTTTTAATTTTTTTTTCTCCATGGATAAATATAGAGTAAGTTCTATGAATTTTCTGGTCATCTTCTGATACTGAAATTTTCCATGATTTTGGTCCTCCACAAAATATCTGTTCCAGAATTAAAGTGTTGGCTGGGCATGGTGACTTATGCCTTTAATCCCAGCATTTTGGAGCCTGAGGTGGGCAAATCACATCGAGAGTTCGAGACCAGCCTGGCCAACATGGCAAAACCCTGTCTTTACTAACAATACAAAAATCAGCTAGGTATGGTGGCATGCACCTGTAATTCCAGTACTTAGGAGGCTGAGGCAGGAGAATTGCTTGAACCCAGGAGGTGAAGGTTGCAGTGAGCAGAGATTGCAAGCACTGCACTCCAGCCTGGTGACGAGTGAGATTTTGTTTCAAAAAAGGGAAAATTAAATGTGAAGACTCATATATTGGTCAAAACTTCCAAATTTATGTTAAGAAAAATATTCCTTTCAACTATCTATGGATATAACAAAATATACACATAAGTCCATCATTGCCTTTGACTTGTCCTGAAGCAATATTACACTTGTTACAGTTTATATAATATGTAGAATATGTTAATTCAGGGTTACATGACTTTAACCTCACCATCAACATCAATTATTTTAACACCTCTAAGCATATTTCCCCGAATATATTATATAAGATTCAGATACTTGAAATCATTTTCTTTTGCTTATTTGGGCAACTTCTTGAACAAGTCAGACAATTCAAATTGTTTTTAAAATAAATATTTATGCTGAAATTCTCTTACATTTGTTAGAAAAATTCCATTAACATTCTTTTGTATGATCAAGGCAATTTATTATTTCCCTCATGAATCCCGGTCTTTCTTAACAACTTGTCACAGTTCATCCCTCTTTTAAATTCCTACTTAACTTTTCTTCTGTGATTTAACTTCTCATGTCTGCATTCAGTTCTTCCATTTTCTCTGTGCTTTTTCCCTGTCCTGGAAGAGTTTTTAAAATATAGAAAAGAGAAAAGGATATAGAAGCATTTGATTTACTAATTTACACACAAACACACACGCACAC